>NW_010548339.1:0-19578 GCF_000687285.1 Phaethon lepturus
CAGCCCCTGGCCGCCCTGCCTGCGCACAGCCAGGCGCCCGTGCCAGCAAAGCCCTGACTTGCTCTGGGAGCGACATGCGGCTCGCAGCCGCGTCCAGAAGCCCGTCACAGCCCTGCTGCTGGAGGCTCTAAGAGACCTATCTATATGCTCGGGCAACAGCAGCAGGACACGACTGGGTACCGTACGTATAGGAATGTATCGGTACTAGAAGACAAGCAAAAGTGGGCTACGGTGTTTTTTTCTTTTTGAACCATGGAAGATGAGGTAAAAGCCTACTTCCATTCTCTGCAGAGTAAATCCCCTTGGCCGGTCATCCAAAGACGTGGGGATTTTTGCTTGGCTGTAAATATCCGCCTGATGTCAAAGAGAATGAACTTGTTGGTTTTGTTATTTTAATTTCCATAAAATTATGTTTATGGAAATTTATATATTTGCTGCATTTACAGTTCTAAAAAGTCAAATTCCCCTTATTAATGTACTTCAAAGAATTCCTTACAATCCAGACAGTCCAAAAATATTTCAAAGTCCTTCCATCATTCAAACGAGCATTCCGTGCTACTGTCTTTTAGTTTTAGGTTTTTTTGCCTCTCTGTCTTCCTCTACACTAGTAAAAATGAAGCGTGCTTTCACACATGCTGCGATGCTCATTTAAAGCTCTAAGATCAAGCTGAAGCTTTAATGCATGAAATAACACAGATCAAAGTAAATGTTATGCTCCCTATAGGAGATAACTCCTTCAGCTAACTTATCACAGCCATCTGCGCTGAACGCATTAGTTAGTATAGAAGTATTTTCCTAGGGTAGGTATTAAATTGTTATCTCAAATCCAGTGGGAAACGATAATAGGGCATTGTGGCCTCACAAGTTATTGATCTGCATACACGGGGGGAATCCTGCCACTGACACCAAGCATAGGCAGCACTAGAGCTGATGTGAATTAAAACATCTTCAGTAAAGCTTTATCTGCGCTGACTGGTTAGTACAGGTGCCCAAGATGCTGGTTAAGCCCCAATGATATCCACCACGCACTAATACCTAGTCACCACTTCTGTGCTCACCTGCAAGTGTCTCGGGTCACATCTCCAGGTTTTGTGTGCCAAGACGCACACAGATCCCAAACTTAGTCTTCTTGAGTCCGTGCCCTTGCACGGTACAGGACGTTGCTACTTGTGCAATATTTTGTAGAACTTCTAAAATAACTTGCAGAACACAGACTGAGATTTCCCACTTCAATTTTCTCACCAGTTTCATCCTTTCATGCCTACCCCCTGGGTGCCCCATAGAGGTAACCAGTCACCCGGGAGCTCTAAGCACAGGCACGCAAGAGTTTAGGCTGGGTGAGTCCAGGCCACTGTTTTGTTGCAGAGAAGTTGTGGGACGAGCAAAAGAAAGCTAAGAACATTCAATACGCCAGTGCTGACCAAGCCCTAGGTCCAGTTCAAGCCACCAGTACACTAACCTGGGTTTAAAGCACTTTCAAAGCAAATGGCAAGAGTGTGTGCGTGAACTGTAGAGGACCGAAGCCTGAATCTGGGTTGAAACCTGTGTTATACGTGCAGTTCAGATATACTTTGATCGGGCTGTACCAGGGAATTGTAGATAGGTTTCTTGTAGGCCAAGGATGAATATCTTTCCTTTTCAAATGACTAGCAGAGATTCATAGCTTTTTCTGGGTTTTGGTTTGGGGTTTTTTTTTTTTTTGGACAACGATTGAGATCTCACCCTCCCTGGCTGACACCTTTTAATCACAGAAGTAACAAGAAAAACTTTAACCCTTGCTGTCAGTAAGTCTATGACAGAAAAACAGCAGATGTAGCACATCCGTTAGTGGAAAACACTCAGGATTAAAAAAAAAGTTCTGCTGCTGATCTATGTATCTGTCAAAAAACTTAAGCCAGTAAATACACCATTCTGTCTATAATTAAGGCAACCATTCTACTAACAAAGTTTTTAGTGCAAAAGCCATTTTTATGGCTATTAAGAAGAAAAAACAGACTAACACCTCTTTTCACAATCAGTGGAGGCTTCATCTGTTACTATCATACAGCAGGGGCTACAGAAACAGAAGCAGGACTGTCCAGTGGCAAACACCTCAGAACGCCGGGATGCCTGGATCCTTGACTCACTATTTTGTCACTGGTTTCTCATGCTGTAAGAGGCAAGGTCTTCTCCCGAAAGGGCGAGGTAATGGATAGCTTTGGGCTTCAGTCTCCTCAACCAGCCTTTGCTGCTCTGAATCCCTTTGGGAATCAACTCTTGTCTATCGACTACAATGGAGCAAGACCAGACTCTTAGGCATTGGGCATCTGTAAAACATTTCCCTAACTTAGTGAAGCACCAGAGGGAGTGAATACCTAAAGAACAGGGACACCCCACCACTGCAGTAAAAGAGACCGTAAAACCCAGCCAAGGCCAGGTCAACACCACACAGTTCTCTCGGTGCAGCAACACAACCCAAGGCAGAAAACATTCACACTCCAGAGCAGACAGGCAAAACTCTCAGTGCAGCTTGCTGATGGGAGAGAGCTTTTATTGTTTCAGTTCACAGCCCTTACGGTGGCAGTTTTAACATGTCAGTAGAAACATTTTGGTATAAATATGGCAGTAGGGGTGGTTCTGCAGAGCACACAAGACTTGGGGAAACCCAGGTGTTCATGTCTTCTTCCCCTTCACTCTCAGCTGCAGCTTCCCGCGTTACTCCCTTCCTTCCCCCAAAGACAGCCTCACTCCTAAATCTGCATTTCACCAGCACCAGACATAAGCATTGCCCCACAGATCATATCGTTAGGATGAAAGTGACTGTATGAGAAGGAAACAGTGAAACATAACATTACTAAAAAAAAAACAAACAAACCAGAATTTTACAGAAACTTCTTACTCCACATCTGATATCCTAACAAGCTGTAAGATTCCCTGCTTCCTCAAGTATTTCACAAACAGGGATGCCAAAAACTCCCAGGCAAGAGTACTGAAGAGTTATAAAACACCTAGGGACCTACAGCTGTGGATTACAGCACATTTGTGTGCAACATGCTCGCACCACATATTTAAAATACAGTTCTCAGAGGACCTGAAGAGTTACAAAGCAGGGCTTTAAGATGTGGCTCTGCACACAACCGCTTTATTAGGTGAGCCCACCTTTGAAAGCTGAATGAAGAAACCCCAAACCCACAGCTCATGACTGACACTGCTGGCCTACCAGGGCAGGAAAGTCTCTGTGCGAGGGCACAAAAAATTTATACTGTGGGATTTTCAGTACTACTCTTTTGTACTACAATCTTGGAGTTCTGTAAGGAGAATATAATTGAATCATAAAGTGTGCCGGGATACTCCAGCTGGCCAGAATGTGAATGAAGTACCTTGTAATTAATTCAGTGGTGTGTAACTGATTCCTGTAACTCCAGGAATCTCATCATTGCACACTTCCTTTAAATATAGCAGAATTAACTTTTAAGAGATGAGACTCCTGCTGTTTCTTAAAAAAATTTTGCAGATGCAACAATCTTACAGTCATGTTCAGCCTTCATCTTGAAAATGCCATCAGTTGCAGGCAGCAAAATTCAGGCTCCAATGGACAGGTTCTGGCTAGTACTATGGGGCTAACAAAATCAGAGCCATGAATTAAAAAAAAAAAAAAAAAACCACACAAAAACCCCCACACCACAACAAAAAACAAACAAACAAAAAGAAACAAACCAAGGAAAGAATTAATAAAATGTTTCATCTCTTTCCTAAAATATTATTTCCTGAACATCCTTTACATTGGAGATCAGGAACACTGGAGCACTATTTCTGCAGGACCTCAAGTGTCTCTTGGCTCAATTTCCACTTCATAAAAAAATATTTAACTGCCTACTGCATTTAACTAATGTCTTCTAACGCAGAAGACAGCACCAAGTACAAAGCATAAGTAGCATCCATTAGACTATCACTCACTAAATATTTCTATTTCTCCCCCCGCCACACACACAATTTCTTTTACAAATTCTAACCCTTCTCCACAGCTATTGAGTTTTGCTGTTGTCTCTGTATTCAACAGTATAGGACAAAGTTTTTATGTATTTTTCAGTGATGAAGTCCCAGCCATGCACCACAGGATGTCCGTCTGCAGCCTTGAAAGGCTCCGATCAACCAGTGGGAACGCGGCTTCGGACAAGCCAGACTAACAAAATGTAGCATGTGAGGATAACATTGCTCTTGTATCCAGGATGGCTGGCTGCCACCACAGCAAAGAACCAGAGCTCAAATGATGACTACTCCAACCCCATGGTCCTGTACGAAAATAAATCATATTTTTCGACACTCATTGTAATTAACGACGATTGGTTCATTACGTTAAGAAAGCACTGCCTATGTATATGCGTGTGTTAGGGCACTGAATTATATCCAATGCATTAAAACATCTGCATTATTGTTTCCAAGGTTATTCTTGTTGCCGAACAGCTTTTATTCCCCCCTCAATTAAGACCTTTCATTAGTCCAACAAAGAAAATGGCATATTAAGTTAGTAGATATGATTTCCTTACCAATTCTATTAATAATTCCTGACAGTAACAAAACTGAAAGTATTATAAAAATGTTAAATATGTTCACTATGTTTATATGCTGGTTAGTATCTCTTTTATGAACAATTTCATCTTCGGTTTTGTGAAGCTGAAATACTGACAGGTACAACAAGGAGGAATAAAACACTAAATATTTGTCAGCATCTGTTTAACACTTAGAAGTTGATTTTAAGCAAGCCCTACCTTTAGCAAACTGGCTTAAGCTAGACAAGTATTTTATAGTCTTTTTGAAAAGGCAGCCACCTTTTGGCTCATCTATTTTCGGGTAAGGCTCCCAACAGCAGCAACCAAGCTCCTCCTTCAGAAATGGCTGATACACAGCTGCAGTGGCCAGCCTCAAGCACGAACTCCCGTCTCAGACCTGACAGGAAGGTGCTGCTGCTAGCAAATCCAGGCAGGGAACACTTTTATAAGGCAGGGTCAGACCTCCCTCCTCCATGAGCTGCTTCCTAGTCCTCTATCTTCAAGAAACTGGGATCTTGTCAGCTGTTAAAGGCACTGACCTTTCCCTTAACTACTTTAAACTCATGGTGTGCAATAATATTGGAAATCTTCACAACATACATACCAAAAAGCATCGGTAACTCCAGTTACTGCAATACTATTACACTTTTTGGCTAAAAGTCCACATAATTTTGCAGCTTTGTGGGAAGGAGGCAAGAGGCTCTCCCTTCCTTCACCCCCTCAGCACTAAGCCCCTTGATTTTGAGGGAGTCAGAACCAAGAGCAGGGAGCGACACTTCGTAGTGCAGCCTCTGGTACAGAGATAAATCAACATCCCTTTCTTCTTCACCACTTGCATGATGCTGGTGCTCACTAATATTGCATACATTTAGACTCGTGATGCCAGGACTGTATCGGTTTACTGCTATTACTAGTGACAGCACTTGCAGAAATTACACCTATTCTTAGTCCACACACATGGCAGAAGTGATGTGCCACTTTCTTTTCTCTGATTAAGCATTTCACAAACCCTTTTGAACCACATTTCTTCCCCACAGTTCGAGAAACACTCCTCTAAATCAATTAACAACCCCCAAGGGTCCAGATTTAGGTCTGAAACCCAAAACAATTTGAAAGTTCCCTTTAAAAAAGAAATTTCACGGTTTTTCTTTTAATATGCAGTGAAGTACAACGACTTCTCTGAAGAAAAAAAACAAAAAACAATTAAAATGACATTTATAGCATACACTGGCAGAGAAGAGACAGCTTGAAAGACACTCTTAAAAGATAAACTTGCTGACTAAACCTAAACCTTAGAGAAAGCATTAATGTAAAGCAGCTCATGGTTCCTCCCATGTGCTGCACTGCACTGTATTAACACGAAATTGCCATTTGACAGTGCTCCTGTAAATTTTGCCCACTGTACCAGATTTGTGCTTTGAAAAGACAACACAGCTTTTTTTTGCTAATGTAAAGATTCACAACTGCTAATTTAATCTATATTTAATGATCTCATAGATAAAAGTAAACCTGAAGGAAGAGACTGTACAACCAAGTTTAATTACAGACCATTCCTTTCTGTAGGAACGTTTACCTCCAGTGGTGAGGAAGTTCATCCCTGAGTTTAGAGAAACCTGGTTTTACTACAACTTGTGTTAACACACAAGAGTGGATTTAAATGGGGTAAGCTGAAATAGTTATTGTCCCCAAATACCCATCTTGTGCCTCTCCTGGAAGCTGCTTCCCCTGCAGCAGGAACAGTGAAGCTGTAAATCCATAGAACAAAGTATCCAGGTAACACAAAACCAGCACTGGCTACCTAAAATAATTTGTGCTGTGAAAAAAACCCCAACAGTTGCGAATGAGTTATACATAATGGGCAGAAATTAAAGCACGCAAATTTCCATCTGAACAAGAAACAGCATCCTCCTACGAAATGGCTGTTTCTGGGACAAATAAAGAGAAGACAGGAGAGAGTCGCCAACATCCCGGTTCACCTGTACAGAGTCCACGCGGTCCTGCTCTGAACATCTTCCAGAATAATCGGCCAGAAGATTGGGAGAAGAAGACAACAGGCAGTCAGCACCTACCAGTCATTTCTTCCCCTGACTGCACCCGTAAGTCCACAAAAAGATCCCAGCGCAAATTCAGACACCAACCCATTTCCATTCCTCCCCTTACATGACAGGAAGACTTAGAAGTGGCAGATCATCCCTACACCCAGCTCAAAATTATAATCAAATCTTTTCATTAAAAATTAATTTTGACCACAGTACTAATATTGCCAGTAGGGATTTATGCAGGGGGGAAGAGTCTAGATGTTATTTTTCAAATTTATAATTGAGCAAAGTGATGGAAATGGGGGGAAACCCAAATGAAAAAACCCAAGTATTCTGGAAGACATTAATTAAATTCAGTCAAGTCCATCTCTCAAGGAGAAAGCAGAAGAGTACATTAGCTTGCACATGCTTTAAAATCAGCTCTAACACATACAGGCAACAGCCAGTTGCTGGCTGTACTGCAACTTAATTAGTCCCCACCTGGTAAGAGAGAGGGCAGTAAATAATATGCAGTTTCCCCCTCCTTGTTTAAAGCAACTTTCCAGGAAAAAAAGCAGTTGGAAATCCCTGATGTCAAATAGTACATTTCAATGAATGAGAATAAAGGTTTAGGCACAGAGGCTGGTTCTGAAAAGCACTTAATTATATATTAGTTGTGCAGGCAAAGAGTCTAAGTCAGGGAGACTAATTTTATATGATTAAAGGTAAAATCATTACTGATGAACCCAGGTTGACAAACCTACAGAAACGTAGCGGGAAACATCAACTAGGAAAAGCTCTGTGCCTCATGAAGTCCAGGTTGTCAGAAGTCATGTGCCTTAAGGGGAGGTTTTTAATGGAAAGTTTAATACATTTGGTGGAAAAAAATAGTCATGAGCTCTTTTCAGGCCCAACATCTTCCAGTACTGTCAATCACTGTGGTTTCACAGTGACATTTCCTCATTTTGAAAATATTTTATTCTCTTCATTGCTAAGCAAAATATGCATATACACAGCAGGTGAAATGGGATACTGTGCAACTGAATATAAATAAATGCTACCAAGGTTATACAACAAGCAACCTGAAAAAAAAATTTCCAGATTTTCCTCTGGAAAATATCTCTTATATGGTATTTGTACTTCAATATTTGGAATAACCCCAGTAGTCTGAAAGAGAAAGAACCTGCATCATCCTACAGTGAGGTTTATTTGTTGTTCTTTTTAAATAATACAGTACTGTTCTTACTGTTCTTGCAGGTAAGGGATCAGAGAGGGAGAAAACTGATAAGGTAAAGTTTTTAGGATTTTCTGAATATATGTCAAATGGTGTTTGAATCAGCAGGTCCCAACCTGGGAGACAGGGACTGGCTGCAATGTCTGGTCAATGGGCAAGTCACTTTTCTGCCTTCTTTTTCCCTCCTCCCCTTTATCATGTCCGACAGCTAGCCATCTGAGCTATGAATCATCTCCTCCACTACAGCTCTCCAACTAAATAGATGTTTTAAAGGAAACAGATTGGGGAAAAGTTAGCATTAAGTGAACTAAAGGCAAAGCCATGTGTTTAGAAGCGTGTATGTTTTCAGGGCTCATTACCACACTGCTCCAGCCTCTGAAAAAGGCAAATGTGTGGGTTTGTGTGTATGGGTATTAGGAAGGGATGCTTCTTCCCCATCTTCATTTCCTGTCACCACACCTGTATTTTCCATGTCAGAAAGGTAAGGCTTTGGGAGCTTGAGACTCCCAAACTTCATTCCCCCATTTCCCTCTGCGTCAGGAGCAGGCTGCTGTTAGTCTTCTCCCTTTCAACCTTATTTTCCCTCTTCTTCCTCATTTCCCCATCGCCCCTGTCCCCCCTCTAAAGTGGCATGAAGAAGCTTGCAAACAACTTGGCAGGCTGCGTTGGAAGAGTTCTACCTGACGTAAGTCAGCATTGATCTTTCTTGTCCCCTCTAAATCTTAAATAATAAAGGTAAAAACAAGGTTCCAGGACAGTAAGATAATATTTCAGATAAGGTATGATTTTTTTGGAGAGTTACTTTAAGCTGTTTTGTAAACAAAAAACAATAATTTTGGTATTATTCTACTGTTGCCTGTAAGCAGACTGCATAATATTTGTTCATTTTTGTCCCCACCATACTTAGTAGCAATAAACCTGTTCATCATGACTAACATGCATCCTTCCCTGAACACAGTGTGCACAGTGTCTACTGTTTGTTATATAAGAAGAAAAAAGTAAAACATTCTTCACTCCAGAAGGCAAGAGATTTGCATCTGTAGATATATGCTTACTAAAAAATTTCAGCAAATGAAAATGGAGAAGCTTAACAGATCTGAAAATCAAACTACAAAGTGCTAACCACTTGGGAACTCCCCTTTCCTCTAAAGGAGATTTCAGAGTGCCTAAAAATCATACTGCTCTTATTCCAGCCATCCTCTAGTACTATGTTTCTCCACAGTTCACACAGGAATTTCCCAGGCATATGCCACAGAAGGGTTAACTAGAAGTGAAACTGACTGCATTGCATGAAGAAATTAGGATCCCATTTCAGTAAAACAGTTTCAGCATGAATTCAAATCTTCTCCTCTCCAATAGAACTTTAAAATGTACTTGGTCCCCAGATACACTAGGGTCTAAAGCACATTATAAAATGCTTTCCTTCACTCAGAATACTATTTACAGAAATAGTAATTATTCTAAACAGGTAACATGCTGTATGATTTCAAAATGTTGTGGCTAAGCTGTTCAATATTAAAGGAGTTGCTTTTAATATTAACACACGTGCCACAAAAACAATCTCAGAGAAGTCCAGAACACAAAACACAGCACTTTTATAACTTGATTTGGTTTGTTTCCCCCCCAAGTTTCCTACAGAGTGTCTTTAATTTATAATCTTGAATTTGTTAGTGGCTCTACATTGCTTCTAATCAGTCCATGGGGCCATTGCATTAGAAATAACCAGCTAAACAGGACAGCCCCTGGGATTCCTGTATGGAACAGCAAAGATCCTCCTGCTCACTGTGCACCACTATTTAAGTTCCAAAACCTGCACTTGCTGCAGCCATACAGTATGATCCTATTCCAAATGCAAAGCACTGACTAAAAATTTGAAGACTTTCCACCCAGAGGTAACAACACTACCACAATTTTACAGTTGAACAAACTAAGGCAACAAAAGTGTTAAGCGAGTCACATAAGCGTAAACACCTTATTTAAGCAGCTGTTTAAAAAGAAAAAGCAAATTAAAAAAGCCGACTAAACGCATCAAAAACATTAAGCAGTACGAGAGGAAGAGGGTTACACCCCATATAAAAAACACCGTCTACTACACACGCACTCACAGAAACATAGGTGTTCATCTAAGCAAACAGAAATGCAGAGACACAGGGGCACAGAGAAGAACTTATTTACGTGCAGGGCCGGCCGAGCGCACATACACAGGCACTTACTTGGTCTATTTCCATTAACTTGGGGAAGGCACCTGGCCATTCGATCGCCACCTTCACTATATCAGCAGGAGGGGGCATTGCGACGCTGCTGTTCTTCGGAGCCGGTACAACCGGACACTAAATACTGCAGAGAGTCTCGCTCATTCACACCTGCAGGGAGAAGGGGAAAAAAAAAAAAGAAAAAGAAAATAATACAGCAGTTCAAACAGAACTCCGGCACTGCCTCATCATTTCCTACATTTTGCCTGGCTGTGCAGGTGGATGAAAATGTACGTGTGTATGTATGTGCACGAGCAAAAGGATGGCACATATGAGAGAAGCAAACACAGGACACATTGCCACGACACGCTGCACGGCTCGACAGTCGGTTAGAAAGATGGCTGAAGCACTGAAACGTACGGTGAATAATAGGCATGCATTAGATTTAAATAGATGAACTATTTTTAAATATTATTAAATATGCTGGTGGGAAAAAGCGACAAACTAGAGGAAGCTCCCGTTACAGCGTCGCTCCTGGACTCCCAGCGAACGTGACCGAATCGGTTAAAGCTGGCGCCAGGAGAAGAGATTGCCCAGGAAGTTATGGCCAGGAAACACTGTTTCTTTTAACTATAGCAATGATCTTCTGGGTGTTCACAAATAGATCACTGCACTATAGCAACCAGCATGTCAGGAAGAAGGCAGAACACACAGCAGTTTCCACATATACACACACACACACACATCTCCTCACCTAACGGTTCCAGAGATACCCGTATATAAATACTTCTTTATGGTAAATCTCAGGCATGTGAATACACGAGGATATGGTATACATTCACAATGATATAATCAGCTACATAAAACCTCATAGTTCTGCAAGAGTGTGAATACCAACAGGATCTCATGTCAAGTACCGCAGGCTGTGAATTTTGGGGAAGGAGAAGAAAGGGGAAGAGCTAAACCCTCAGGTTTTGCAGAATTTAAGTTCTGTCTCTTTTGGCTCATCAGAGTTTGTAACCTCACAGTAACAACAAACGTTTTTCAAGGGGGTGTAGTGCCTCTCTGGGCTTGCAAACAAACCTTTTGCACCTCTCTCCCAGCTGGGTGGTAGCAGGACAGCCGCTGAAGTAGCAAAGCTCTGCAATTCTCCGACACAGCAACCCGTGCACCCTCCTGCAGACTGGGAGGTTCCTGCTTGCTTTGCAAATTCACGCACGCTCTGCCGAGACCCGGCAAAACGCTATCACATATGACAAAATGAGAGAAACTGTAGAAATCCCCAGAGGTGCAAGTCCCACTTGTTAGCAGAAAAGAGAAGGAAGTGGTGAAAGCATGGACACATGCTCACACATACACCCTTTGAAAGAGCTAAGGCAAGAGATGAGCACACAGAATCTACCAGACATCCAAAAGCCATAATGAGGTACAGGGAAAAAAGGCTCTGACCACCTTCAGTTGCTGCTTCAACTAACCCAGCCTAACAACCCTTCTCAGCTGCAGCAGAAGCATGAACTCAGATCAGCTTCAACAAAATCACGAAACTATCCCTTTATGAAGGAATTTTGTACCTTCATCTCATACTACTTATAAGTGGGAGTTCATCCAGCCTTCATGTATATAGCTCTACCTTTCCTTTTTTCTTGTGTGTCCTCTGGTCTACTCTAAAAAGGCTTGGTCCTCCGCGTTTACGAGCCCTGCTACCTTCTACATAGGGTTCCCAACACATATTTTTTATTTCCAACAATGGCAGTTCTGATGCCGACGGGATCGCATGTCACCGCAAAGCGAAGTGCGAGGCAGTAAGACAATGGTCGGTCTATAAATAAGACTGGATTGCAGGAAGCGCCTTCGAAGTCTAAACAACGTGATTAAGGAACAAAGTGATATTGTCTGCATTTGGTAGATGTTACAGGGATCGGGATGAAACACAATTAAAGCATGCAACTGCCTTGCTGGTCATTAAGAACAGTCAGACATTCACTTCTGGATGTCTTTCCCTTGAAGAGCCTGAGCAGATGCGAAGTCCCCGCCATCTCTCCCCTGACACAGCTCCCGCTCCCGCCATTTGCATCTCCCAGGCACGCTCCCCTTGCCGCACAGCGCAGCGACTCAACTAACCTGCAAAAAAGTATTTTTGGCCATCCGCTTTTTACCACGTTCAAGTCAAACAGCTTCCTGTGGCACAACTCGGGGTGGGGGGAGAAGCGAGACTCATGGGCAGATAGGAGCTGTTAATCCACCTCGGCAGTCAAATGAAACCGTGACCTTGGCACCTTTTTGCTCCCCCACTCACAGCAATGATGCTTCCTGCCTCCTCGGCGGGACAGTCCTCGGTAGCCTCAGCCTGGAGACGTTTTGGTATTAAACACCCGCAGCGCTTACGCAGAGCAGGCTGACACCGTGCCTGACTGACAGGCTTCTCCAGGCACTCCCTGGCACGGCCCCGCATCCCTGGCAGGAGGGAGGCTGGAAGCCCCAGCCAGAGCCTGAGTTGACCGGCCGTGACACAAAAAGAGCAGGAGCAGCTCCTGCCAGACAAACTTGACCGAGGATAGCTTCAGATGAGTAAGTCCTGATTTTCAACAGTTTTATTTTCCTCCCATCACTTTCTTCTACAGTTTTCATGAGGGGGAAAAAGAAAAAAAAAAACCACACACACAACTCTGTATTATATCACATATCTATGGAGAGAGAACGGAGACCTATAAAAACCATAGAATCCACCTAATGCGTGGGAAACACTTCTGTTTTGACCGGGAAGACTGGGAAGCAACTTGGAGCACTATCACCCCTCGCCGCAGTGGCAAAGGGAAGGTAACTGGCAGCCCAATACCTGCCCTAGGAGGTTAGACAACGCCAAAGCTCACGACGACCACTGGACAAAAAGCGTTGATTTATGGCCGCTGGCCACGACTACAAAAGGAAAACAACATCACACAGCAATAAATTTGCAGAAAACTCCCACTCTCACATGCAAATGTGGGCATTAACCCTCATACTGCTTGAGTGAGTTGTGGTCCGTCTTAACGAGTCACACAGGAAGAAAGGAAATGGTTTAAGAAAGAAGAGTCAAGGAAAGTTGACAGGAAGTTGATCAAATTCAGCTATGGAAAATAAGCATTTGCATTCCAAAGCCAGGTACAAAAGAAGTCTGCCACAGCATTCAGAAGACAAGTTCAATGTGATTAGTTTTAATGCAGGCTAGCACAGATCTCCTACATAATTATAATTATTAATATATGTATGCTTATACAGTCATAAAACACAAAGCAAAGTGACAGATCTTTAGCTAATACAAATGGATGTAGTTCCATTTCTCCCACCAGGAGAAGAGCAATTCAGAGACATCAGTGTGGTCTGAATCCTGAAAAGTGTATATAAAATCATCGCTACAAATTTCTTTGTTTCTCAGTGGACATTCTAGTCAATTGTGATGACTTTTTTTTTTCCCCTGGTTTATAATCTTATGAATCCAATGCAGGATCCAAAACATAATTTAGTTTCGTTCCACCTTCATGGCAGTGCCAGAAACAATTTTTTTTTTTTTTAGGCCAAAATAGATGTTTAGCTGTCATCACAAAGTTATGATTGCAAAGAAAATCCTGCAATCTACAGTGCTGACAATTACAAATTACCTACTGTTTATTCCAGCGGCATGCCGTGTGTTAGACACTGTCCAGTAAAATAAGGAAGGCACGATCCCTGGTATGAACCGCTTCCAATTTAGCAAGCAATTTTCACAATGTGAATGAAGAACTAGAACAGATTTAAACCGCTTTTTGTTATGCCAGCAGCAGTCAAGCAGCAAAAAGGATACCGGATGTCGCTAAAGGGTCTAGTTCCAGAGTTTTCTCAAGTGCAATTCCTTTTTCTCTCCCAGTGGGATCTGAGAAGCACCGACATGTAAGAGCAACACTGCAACTCATTTTTACAACGTTCATTTTCAAGGCAGACTCTGAAGGCAACAGGATGCATGTGCGGGCACGAGGGTATGAAATGGCGGAGAGGGGCTGAGGAAAAGCAAGGCAACTTCCCACGATTTTCCCTAATGCGTGCATGCAGCCGTAACCTGGAGGAGGCTCAAGCAACTTCGAAGCTCAGCAGCACACTTTTTTATTATTTGAGGGGAAAAACCCCCACAACCAAAACCATCCCTACCAGTACGCTTTCTTAGATCAATAGGGCTTTTCAGAACTATGACAGATTAGCCCATTAAAGTGCAAATTCTGCAAGTTATTGTTACTACCACATACAGTATGTTTCTGCTTTTCAACCATACTATGCACTGCTTCCAGTGGTCTACTAAGTCAGAGTAATAATCATTCAAGTTGCAAATCAAAGTATGTTAAGTTTAAAGCAAAAATGCATCAGCACAGACATGCAAACTCTCAATTTACCTGCCTGGCTCTGAGGGATTAATTCAGCACATGCATCAGTAAAACATATTGAATTTTCCCCTTCTAGCTATGCATTGCATGTAGAAAGCAGGATTTTAGTTGTGTATGAAATTAGTTCTTAGCAGAATTTTTTTTTTTTTTAAACTTGTTTTGCAATTTCCTTGGCACTTTCCATACGAGGTTCTCAAAGTACTTTAAATAATTCACAGCTATCAGAGCACATCTCTCAAGAAATAAATTATATCCTTACTCTACAGAAAACACAGGCTAATAGGAGTTATGTGACTTGCAGTTCTAGTCTTAGATGAAAACAGCAGCCTACAACAGCTCATTCCTCCTTTTACAGAAGGATACTCAAACAGCAGGCCCGGTCATTTCGCGACCGGCTCGCGTAAAGGAGTTAACGATTAAAAAGCGACCGAAGGAACGCCGCGCGCATTTGGGAATTTAATAAAACAAAGCACGTGTTTCTCCTCCCCGGACAAACGGCAGCAGCGTATACAAGGATCACCAGGCGCTGGCACGGATCCCCCCGCTCCCACCTCGCAGAGAGGGTCTCCCATGGCATCTCCTCGAGGCGAGCGGAGGGGAGGGCAGCAAGGCAGCCAGGACAAGGGCGGAGCGGGTGCCAGCAGGAGCTGAGTCCTGGCCGGCCGCGCAGGAAGCCGCAGCGGGAGGACCGGCACCGGCCCCTCCGCTCGGGACCTTAGGTAAGTAACCGCTTCTTGTTAGGCCTCATCGGCTCCCTCCGCTCGGCTCCCGCCGCCCCAGCAAGCGGAAAGTAAGCGGCAAGTTCGGCTGGAAGGTCCCTTGGGGACCGAGTCTGATGAATGATTTTAGAAAGACAATCCAACACTGGATTAATATTCCCCAAGAGAGTTATTTTCGGTGTTAAACTGCATGACTGAACAGCCAAGTCTAAGGATTTGTAAACATGCTCTACCACCTCGGCAAGAAATAAAAACCAGGCACAGGAGCCGGGGGGCTGGATGTACGCTTCGGGTACGTGAAAAGGCTTTCATGCTGCCGCCTTCCCTTTCGTTACGCCTTCGGTGCTAGTCACCCCTGAACTAGACAGGAGTCAAAGGTCCACCGGACCCTGCGTCAACAAAATCCACCGATGCTTTGACAGAAGTAGAAAATCAAGCCGTACGGGAGCCGTGAGGTATAGTCTAGTCAGTGACGGAAAAGACAGGGTGATCTCAGACAACCCAGGGGGGCTGCTACCCCCTCTGCAGCAGCCACCGACACCGCAGGAAGGGCCAACCCTACTCAACAGGCTTCCACAGTTCAGACCAGTCCATCAGATTCCCAACGGGAACGTTTCTTTGATGCTGAACCCGCAATCTGCTGACCCATAACACATCATTAGCCCAGGAATGCACCATTTAATATTACAATAAAACGAACTTTAGGACCCTTCAGGGTTAAATACACCACTTTTCCTCTCCAAAATACCTGGAAACCTAGTTTTGGAGGAGATTTTAGGAATATGGGTGTGAAATATACAGGACAGCTTTTGCCACTGGCGAAGCCACCCAGAAAACGTGGTGAATATTTGTGTGGTTACCACCTGTCCCATTCTCACATACCCATAACATTTCTTTACAATTTTATTCCAAGTATTTTACGTTTCCCACAGTCGTCTTGTTGTTCTTCTCCTTAGGAAGCATTTTATGTGGTTGAGGTTTCACTATCATTGACAGGCCCACTTTGAAAAAGTACTCTTCAAAACTAGAGAGAAAAATAGGCTTTAAAGGGTGCTTGAAAATAGAAGGTGGAAGAAAACACAACAGACTGGATGTACTCAGAATACGGGTGAGCAGGCTGCCAGGTCTTGTGTCTAAAGCACATATTGAAGCGTATCAAAAAAATTGGGGTACTTATTTAGCTTGAACTCCCCCACTTCCTGGAAGATCGTGCTCCTTCTACTAAGGAACTTTTATTTACATGTCCATAATTCAGAGGAGAAGGAACTAAAGACTTGGTTTTCATTGTTCAAGGTATCTGAACTTTTCTGGCAATTTAATTAACACACACATACCCTCCAATCCAATAAAGATGCTCTGGTTACTAAAGATACTAACATCTGAGCTCTTCAAACTAGAGATTAGGAAAGTACCCAACTCAAGTGTTCAAAAGACTATTCCAAGATATAAATTAAAAAAAAATTTAAAAGACACAAACCATGCCCCAAAAGAAACCCACAACCACCACACCAACAATAACCCAGCAGTCCAAAAGGTATGGTCTAGTTATCTTCACAAAAAAAGCATGATTTTTCAAAGGTGCTGAGTACCTGCCTAGCATGTAGAATTTGAAGACCATGGCAGGTATCAAGTACAGAAACAAACGTTATTCTGAATAAAACATTAGAATCCACTTAAACTTTTCACAGTTTATCACGGCTTACTGCTTCGTTTGGGGTAGTTTCTCATCATTGGGCTATAATCCAGATGTTTCTAAACTGAAGCAAGCAGCAAAAAATATCCCTTAAAATCCAGCTGAATACAATTTTCTTTCCCTGCCTCTCAGGGTAGTCTCACATAACCTGAAAGGTAGGAGGAAAGTAATGGGAAAAAGATGAAACCTCAATTTCAGCCAGCGGTGCTGCTGTTCTTAAGGGGTTCTAAGGACAGAATGAAAGTTTTCAGCAATAAGAAAGGAAGGAAGAAGAAAGGAAAAAGGAAACTTTTTAATACTTAGCAATGCTAAGTATTACAACTCAAAAGGATGGATGCAAGTTTTTTTGGGGTGGATGCTTTTTAATGCTTAAGCTAAGCACACTCCAAAGGAGTCTAATGTAACTGGAAAAAGTTTATTAGAGGCTGGTTGAAAATACGCTGAACAGAGGAAGTTTATCAAACGTGCTGTGACTCAGGACAGCAAGTTTTACTAGAATTCAACTAAGAGTAAAGAAATAACAAAAGGTCACAGTTCTCTTTCCTAGCACTAGCATGATATGGCGGTGGTACTTGGGACTTTACCAGCATTTGGAAAAATCAGGGGGCTAGAAAGGACACACAAAAGAGCATCTTGAGTCAAGAAGATAACACTTTATTGTGTCGCTTCAGCAGAGGCCGAATCGAGACAATGATGACTGGCTATATCCCAAAGGAGATAACAGATAGAGGAAGATAAGCTCAAGGTTGGGAAAAACCCTGAACTTCCTGCTAGAAGCAAGATGAAGCGGCAGTATGAAGAACAAAGAGAATTTTTCACCCTATCAATGCTTATGACACATACAGAGGAACTAAAGGCACCGTCAGGAAGTGAGCAGTCAAATGGAGGAAGAGAGGGCAACAGAGATGTGTGAATGCTAAAGGAAATAACCAAGTGAACTGACAGCACAGACAGGATGCCGAAGGTTGAAACAAACAGAATTATTGTCTGAAGAAATCATTCTGTGAAGAAAAGCACTGTAGACAGTGAGACACGTTGATACTCCATAGTGAATAAGCAGAGCCTGATGCTCATCATGCTCATCAGAAGCAAAAGAAACAGCAAAAGAAAGACTGGATGCCATTTATGAGTCTAAGGAGGACACAAAAGTTTTGAAGACACCAGCCTTTTGCTTCAGGCACTGACACCGAACCAAGAGAAGGAAAAAAACTACCTGTCAGTAATCTTGCAGCAGAAAGCAGCTCCATCTACAGAGGTATTTCCACCAGCACTGTTTATCTTATACTTGCTGAAATCAGTGCATCAAAACAGCTAACAGTCAAAACACCCCACGTTCTCCTGACTTCTCAGCACCATACAGTCTCTGAACCCACTCCTGTAGACTCTTAGCTCTCTGCCACTTCATACTCTCGTATTCGCCAAGAACAATTTGCCCTCAACACTTGCAGGCTTCCCGGTGCCTTCTCTCTGAAGGATGTTCAGCAAAACAATGAGACTGCAAATGGGAAACACAGTGATGGCCACCCATGGAAAAAAAAGCATGGCATAGTTAATATTAGAGACCTTGTCTATAGCTAAAACTTGTGGAATAACTTGAGCTGTTCTGCACTGAAGAGACTGTATCTCCAAACAATATCAGTTGCTGAGACTAATCTGGCAATTTAAGGGACAATATTAAACCCACTTTGGAACAGGAATTCAGAGATGCTAAGGAAACCAATGTGGACACAGTCACAGCCCAAAAAATCTGCTGCGTATATGCCCATCGCTAACGCTGATCCCACCCTGCTTCGCTGGGTACTGCTCAGTCTGTGTACCTGCAGGCCTGGAACCAACGTTCTGGGGACATCCCAACCAGGTGTCACCCTCCCCTTCTATGCTGACACATACCTTGGGGCCATCATTTGTAATTCTAGATCGGGAAGAACTTGCATACCTGATCAATCTTCTCAATTATCCAGACAGGCTAACTGCAAGATCACTGTAAGGTAAAATATAAGCAAAAAGATACTGAAGAGCCCAAGAACCAGGCAAGTTCCAAGTTCATACAACCAGAAGGCAGAAGGTGTTTTAGAGGGATGCTAGAAACCTTTGAGAAGAAACTTCACTACAAGATAACAGCAGTGCCAACACTCTGCTCACCGAGCCCATTTCCAGGGTAGATACGTTTTGTGTAAAGCTTGGTAAACTGCATTAAATGTGACACTTGGTAACAGGAGATCTGGGTATTTAACATGAGACTATCCCTTGCTCATCTCTGTATTGCAAAACCACGAGTAGCAGATAATCCTGCCTGAGCAGGGGGGTTGGACAAGATGACTTCCAGTAGTCCCTTCCACCCTCAACCACTCTGTGATTCTCCAGGTACACCAATATAATGACTCTAAGCACTCTTGAGCACTCCTAGCCTGCCCAACTGTGTTCAAATATTGTGCCTTTTCTGTACTCAACTGTGCACACAATGAGCAAAAAGAGCTGCTTTTGTAGCAAGTTGCCTTTTATGTCACAACAACATTCTCTAAGCACACTAAAACCAGCCATTGGTTACAACTTGGGAACAACAATCTCCATAACCCTTCCCAGCTGGCATCCAAAAGCACTCATTCAAAAAAGATCCCAGTCTTCCATAACTTGAACTAAGATTTTAAAGATCAAGATGAAACTTTACTTCTGACAGGAAAACTACTGTAAGTTGCTTTTGTATTACAGTCTAATACATCACGTTCAAGCACTCCGTACCATTTTGTGGTCACCGCATAATTTTACTGCACACTTTATTCAACATTAAAATTCACACGGCCC
>NW_010548339.1:19609-58571 GCF_000687285.1 Phaethon lepturus
GAAAGAGTGATGCAAACATCATACTTCTACTGGTTTGAGTCATAAGCTCTAAAGAGTCATGCTGTTTAAGAAGCAGACAGCAGTTGAAAAGCTTACTGTCTCTCCCTTTTAGCAGGGACAGCAGACAGGCGACGTGTTCACTCCGAAATTACAACCCACCTGCAAACTTAAAACCCCACTGAATCTAATTTTGCTATTATGCTGGACTATTAAAAAAAAAGGAGGGGTGGGCAGGAAGAGCCAACAATTCAACCACTGCAGTTAAAGCTAAAGAGAGGTATTGTGATCATCTCCTGTTTTGCTATCAGGGAAAAAGAAAAAAAAAAAAAAGTGGAAATACTTTAACAAAGAAACTTGATTTACGAAAAATACTAGCCACTTCAGTAAATATGTTTACTTCATTGCTCAGGGAAAAGGTCATTATCAAAGAAAAAGACACCTTTGTAGTATATATGATCTGCTTCTCCAAGTATGTTCTATCTTATAGGTAACTATAATTACAAAGGTTCTCTAAGACTGCCCAAACAGCTACAGCTAATATTCACCCTCAAAAGCTGATGACAGCACAGCTGTGTTTCCCTATCTCCACACTCCTGTTGAAGCTCCTGCTCCAGCCTCTCTGGGAGCATGCATAGTTATGCCAAGAATGAGCAAAACACTCACCGTTTCCAAACTGGCTAATCAACAAACTGAGTGCTCACCCTTCCCACAACATATCCATCCAGACAATGCAACCAGCACTGTCTGCACACCAAGGACGGAACTGTGCCAGCTACGTTATTGCGCAAGACGACTCGTGGCAGTTTCCTTCTCAGGAGCCAGAACATCAATTGTCACCGATTGCTGCCGCAACTCAATCAACTTCTATCAAAACACCCATTCAAAATGAACCAGCACTTGCTGTGTGATGCTTTTCTCTATTATCCTAAAAACAAATGGAGTACCTCAAATATTTAATACTCTCTTGATTCCATGCAGAAGTTATTGCCAAGTATTTTACCTGCTAAGAACTTACAAATGCTAACTACAGAACAAGGAGAGGCTGGCAGCAACAAGCAGAAGGACGCTATGCCTTTGCTGCGTAATAATCTGCATGACTCTAACTTACTGCACCGCAAAAATATGGATCTTCATAACTGTTCTATGTTAAAAATATTGTAATACATACATCATCCTGAGCCACCACCCTTATGTTCTCTGCTAAAATGAAATCTTTCTACCCCAAAAATGTCAGGCTTCTGCCAAAGTCCAATTCCACAGCAGATCTGATGTCTCTTGCTTCCCCAGTGTCATAGCCTGGCCTCCTCCTCCTCCCCAGTGCCAGCACTAGCACTTGTCCAGCAGGCCAGTTCAGAGAGATGGACTATCCAAAACTAATCCCACCAAACAAAAACAAAGACACGTTTTCTGCCAGATTAGCCCCTTGAACGTGTTCACCACTCGCACACCCGAGCATCAGGACCACCATAAGGAACGCAAAGGCAGGGGCAAAGAGGAAAGTGGAAATATAACCTGCTCATCTTAAACCATCATGGAAACATGCCCTGAGCCAAAAAAAGAGGATTTATTTCACCTGCGCAAAGTTCACAGCACACAGCTTCCATTCAATTCCATAGAGAAGAACGATGTAAAAATATGCAATTACTAAGCTCATTACAGTATGTTTCATTAACTCAATGAGCTCGTTTGTAATTGTAACGGACATTAAAAGATTAAAGTATTTGGATAAAGTCCAAGTACATTTTTAGTGCTCTGACAATTGCCAGAGTTCATACCTTCAGAAATATAAAGTAACATCCCTTCGCCCCTGTGAAAGTAACCACTGTTTATCCTTCTTGCTTTCAGACTGCAGTATTCCCAAATTATATTTTCCCACTGATCTCGGAGGTGAGGGGTGGCAAATCACTGTTCGGTTAACTGTCTAGTTCAGTTTGACGTAGTTAGAAGTGTTTCCAAATAAAGCTGTCAACTGAAGTTGACCATTTTGAACTTCCCAGAGGGCTAACACCTGGCTGAAAAGCCTTTTGTATGAAAAGGGCAACACTAAAACGAAGCACAACACAGCAACTCCGTGGCACTTTTCAGCTGCTTTCAGTAGTAATTTAACATCAGTACATCTCTAATGCTCAAGCAGTTAAGTGCAATTTAGCTATTAATCTCTTTAAAACAGAATGGAGTCCTCTTTCTGCCCTTCAGTAAAGCGCTTCTACTCTGCTGTGAAGACTAAAACATAGCTTGGCAGCATGGCGACAACCGTAAACAGCAAGCCTTACCCACTCTCACTTTACACTATATTAACCAGTATTCACAGGCTGTACACTGAAAGTATAAGCACTTCCAAAAAGCCGCAGTGCGCACCTCTACTACAAGAATACTCCATTTTCTCCCCCGCCCCATCCTACAGCACGTTGATGCTTCAGGTTACTGTTTTTGCAGTCTTCATGCTGCATTCACAGAACCATCGCCACAGCCCATCAGAAACTCTTACTCTGGTGTAAGGAGCATGATGAGGAAAGAGATGTCCTGTTTTCAAAGCTGCCAAACAACTTGCCCTGTAACAAGGGAGCAGACTCTGAAGACCAGGACTTGAGTCCCATTTAAATTACAGTCCCCTACCCCCAAGAGGGGATTCTGCTGTTCTGTCAGAGCTGGATGTGACTTCCTTCTGCCTTGCTTGGAACGTTACTCCAGTACGTAGGGCTCACAAAGACGTGTTCTCCACAAGATGTAGTTCCCTATTGCCTCTTCTTGATCTGAGCACGCAAAACTTAAGAGGACAATATACATGAGCAATGAAGGATACCGTGATTTTGACAATTTTTTCCATTTCCTTTTCACATGTGCCATTCTCCAAACTCTAGAGCAGACTCCTACTAGCCACACCACCTTCTCAAGCTCTCTTCTTGGGGTCTTAAAGAATTAGATGGATTTCAGCCACATCTCTTACCTTGCTGGTCTCACCCACTATGCCAGCAACTTTGACTAGGACTGGGGAAAAATAAATTATGACATTAACTCTACTTAAGGCACTTGGAAGAAATTCTGAAGCAGCAGTGCCAAGAGGTAAATATGCTGCACCAGCGCCCAGGACAAAGCCTAATGCTCCCATTTAAACAAGATAGAAAAATGTATTCTTGCATTTGCAAAATAAACCTCGAGACACAAAAGCCCCAGATTCTTATCTGACCTTGGTGTCATTGAGAGAATGTAATCATTAGCAGCTAGTGTAAGATACACCAGAGAAAAACAAACTGACAAAAACACCTGCAAATAAACCTTGTATCTACCAAGTTTTTTCCCCACAGCACTGATTAAAGAGAAGAACTCCCCACCACCTGTAGTAATCACACTGTTTAAATGAACAGAAAGCCTGCTTCAAAGATGAGGATGTTAAACTTGGAACCAAGAACACTTGTGTTTAATTTTGTTTTATTCAAAGGCTTTGTGTGTGGCCACGTACTTGCCCTTTGGCCCTCTGCGCCTCCAACCACCAACTATAAAATGGAGCACCACACTTAGAGAAGTTGAGAGGCATTTAGAGGCTACAGGGGGTTGTATCTAAGTCAAGCTGACAGATTACCCAGAATGGGCCGACACCTTATTTATTGATGTGCTCCGACAGGCTACTCACCCAGCTCTTCCAGCATTTTACCCTTCCCAGCCCTCAAGGTCCTGAAAGCAGAGCCTGGCTTACCTTTTTCTTGCTCCCATCCTTAGTTTGAATACAACACTTGCCATTAAAAACCAGAGAGGTAGAAGTGGAAGGTGCAGCTTCAGAGCCTGCTGGAAACAGTCTGTGCTCTTTTTAGCATTTCAGAGCACTTTACTGCAGTCATCCATCGGACACAGCTTCTCACAAGAATCCCAGGTATGGACTTTGGGATGGGACAGAAAGGGGTAAACTATTTTGTAGCTATAGTTATTGGCCAATGTATTCCAATTCTCTTACTCTGCCAAATTAAAAGATTCATTACCAGCACAAAATGACACACACATTTCTAGGCGGACTACATACTTTAAAACAAATCAGCAAGGGAAACTAATTTCCTAGGCAAAATAAAAGCATCATCATTGTATTCATTTAAGCCAAGACTGAAAGAGCACACAGAACATGCTGTAGGGAGCAAGTCTGAAGTCTCATTGCCATTTTTCTCTACATATAAAGCTGTTTTTCCTTACATTAAGAGTCCCCGAGGCACGCACAAATGTCTGCGGAGCCAATCAAAATGCAAATACTCTTGAAACAGCCCAGTGAGCAACTACTGCTCACCTCTTTACCACATTCTTCCTTCTACTCAGGCTTTTATCATTTCATATGGGCCGCAGAGCAAAACACTGTGTGCTTTGGTTTTAGAGCCCTGAAAGTTAAGGGGTTCTCAAGAAATAACCTGTCATCTGGCTCCTTGGTTCAGTCATTCCTGGCAACTGCCTTATTTTCAGCGCACACAGGACAGAAGAGACCGCTGTCCTGTGACAGCCACCTCTTTCCAGCCCCAAATAATCTCTGTAGTTTTACACAGTGAAATTAATGCATGGTTGCTGGCTACCCTACCCGTCCACCTTTGCTATTAGTCATTTAATTGCTGAAGTGGAAATACAGATGTTAAAAGAGACAGGCACATGACAGAAAACACTTGCTCTTGCTTTGAAGACACATAACGCGACAGCCAGATGAAAAACCCCGCAGCTATGAAGGATCCCAATTTTCCCAGGGTAAGATGCTGAAAGCATCTTGCATGGAACTATTTCATCTCTAACAAGATCAAACTGAATTCCTGGTAAATTGAGGAGCTGCCTGTTTTTAACAGTTCCTTTCTTAAATCCATCGCTATTTCTCCTGGTTCATTAACCAACCTTATTTAAGAAAGAAGAATCATATCTTAAAAGGAAGCAGGGCAGCAAGGCAGTTTTGCATGCCATCAGCCAATTTAACTACAATACATATTGCTGCTTTCTGTTAAGAGAAATTCAACCATGCCAAAGGTTGGCAGTTTCTCCTAGCAGCTGAGAAGTAAAAAGCCTTGTTGAGCACGTTTTCCTTTTGTGCAGCTACACGTGTTAGGATGTATGCAGCACAGCTATTAGCTTCTGCGTGAGAACGAAGGGCTACTAGTCTCTGCTGTCAGGCTGTGTCCCTCTAAATTTTTGTTTTCAAGTTTGCAAAAATAGATTACATTTTTATACAGACGAAAAAGCTGGCAATGATACCCATGAAAGCTGCTTTCAAGCATTTTAGATTAAATGTCGTCTAAAGCATGACTTGACCTGGATCTGCTTTTAGATTTTTTAATTATTGACTTATAATATGTGCATCGAAAGTCATTGGAGGCAAAAAATAATTTGTATGTAAGATACTATTTTTGCTTTTGCATGACTTTTAAGTGACAACAGCTTTAAGAACCACTAGAGTAAGTAGGGATTAGACTTTAATGTGCTTTTCTTGCTTTTGGTATATAAAAGTTTCACATGATCAACTCTTAGAAAGAACAGCAACTGTCGGGAGTTTTACTGCGTTCTTTTTAACAAGGATGAAGTGGGGAAACACTAATTTATTTACTTATTTTTAAACAGGACATTCATTCACAGAAGAGATCTAAGCATAATACTCACCGTTAGCCTAGGCAGTACAACTCATTTCTCCCACCTTTGGTGTTTTTTTCCTCCCCTTTTCTTTTCTCACAGTGTTTTATTTCCTTTACATGACCAATTCTTCAAGCCTTCTTCCACTCTCTCGAAAAGATTACATTCACACACACGCCGACCATTCTTCCCCAGGTGGAGGTTTTATACCAACTGCTGCACTTTCATCTCAGGCAAAGCACATCCTGGCTGAGATGCAGCAGGGACACTTCATCCCTCCCCAATCTCCCTCTGCATTTTTGAGGCTTTTAAAGCACAGAGAAGCAAGATCTTCACTGGCAATTTGGGAATTGCAGAAGTGCACACTGCTGTTTCATTCCTCCTGTATTTTTTTTTTTTTAAATGTCAGATTCAAACAATCTATGCTCTGCAGAAGCCAATTACTGTAGCTTTCACAAAGGTTAAAAGTTCAAAAGGAAAGCTGGTTTCTTCATTTAGCAGCCTCTTTCAACAATTCCGATAAAAAGACGCCAAAGTGTGAGCGGATGTGTAGGTATGGCAACAAGGGGAATAAGGAGATGGGTCTCAAAGTTTTTAGTTCTCTTATTTATGACTCCCCCTCTTCCACCAGGTTCTGAACTTACCCTCTTTGGGGGACACTGTCCCAAACACTAACTATGAGCAAGGAAAAAAAGCTAGGAGAAACACACATTTCCTGCTCTCTTCCTCCACACACACCGAGCAAACAGTCCCCAAAGCACATTTCACCCTGAATCCGTTGGGAAAACGTGTCCCAGATGCATAAGGCGTATCAGTGAAAATTACACCTCTTTCTCAAGCTTGCAGGCTTACTATGCCTGTTCTCAAAATCCCCTCCCTGATGACAGATATAAATCAAGCAAACAAACCTACTCTGTGAAGTCAAAACTTCACATGGCCACAAAAAGCTTGCTTTTTTAAAAAAAACATTAACTTCGCACATGAGCATAAGCACAAAAAGTAACACACTAAGTATTATCTTGCATTTGTTTTTTCTAATGAAAATACACTGTAACCACAAAAGGAAATGCTTACGGATCAGTAATGAAGGGACTGATTCATATGCCCCAGAGAACAAGTGCTGAACAATGTACACTCAGTGAGATTTCAGCTTTATCCCTTATTAAAATAAAACCACGTGCCTGATCTTTAACCCACTTTGATTTATTAATGGTTTTGCTTTTTAAGATTATGAAGGTAAGTATGAACAGTGGAGTTAGAAGAAAACAATTCATCATTAAAGCCTTATACACCAGATATCAGAACATCCATCAATCTTACTTCCTCTCTCAAAACCATGTATTTATAGTTTCGAAGGACTAGATGGGAATTCCAGCTTGAAAGTCACAGAAGTAGGCTGATGCAAACAACAAAATACTGCATCCCAAATGTAACATGTCTTCTGCTACTGTACATAGACATCAGTAGGTCATCTGTCAATCCACTAAAATGCCAAACATTTCAAAGATATGAAAGTATCAACAAGAAAAAAAAGGAAGACTCCTTTGAAAAGGTCAGAGATTTACCGATTCAGAGTTGTGCATAAATAAACCCTCAAATCCAAGGAACGACCGTGTGCTTTACATAGCAGTATCTTACGTTCCAGACACCTTCCCCACCACAGTCCTTCACTGGAATGCAAATCTGGATTAAAGTCACAATGCAGAATGAAGTTTTAGCCTTTCGGTTGAGTCCCATTCCAGAAGATATTTGTTCTACATTACAAAGTGTGTCATATTTTCCATGGGGCATTCAGGAAACTCCTAGCACAAAAACAATGAACGGGATGTCGCAGGTCAGGATAGAGCTACACTCATTGAATGAGAACATTTGAACAAGGGCAGGGACACACACATACACCTTGCACAGTCTTTCATTACTCAGCGTCTTCTTGGTTCCAGCCCCTATACTTTACAGAGTGCGTACTTGTGGGATAAGCAAAGTTCACACGCAGCCCTTGCTTGGCCAGAGCTGTCCCTTGGTTTTACAAGAATTCAATGCCCCAGCCAGTTTTCTAGAACCCTGGCAACCATGAGACAACTGTGACAGCTTCAGCCAGTCCACCCCAGTTCACGCCCTTGCTCTTGGGCCGTCTGTGCACCTAGCATTGGCATGTCTGCCAATCAACCCAAACATGGGACAACAGGCCTGTAGTTTTGGTTTTTTGAACATTTCTGCTAATAAAACTAATCACTCCTCAGAATTATCCCTGTAAGTTAGGTCTCATCTATTACTAGTGTCCTGTGCCTGGAAATATGTGGAACATTAACATTCCCACAGGAATAGAGCAGCTCCACAGAATGCAAGAGCAATACCCATGTGCTGAAGTTTCGCGTACCCACAGGGGTTCGTAAGGTGGTGCTCACCTCCTCGCTGGATCCTTCCTATGTAGGAAGGCCTTTGCAGAGTGCTTCAATTGGATCGAAACTCTTGCACCTTCCCGAAACACCTCCTGGTAAACTGCACGCTCCCAACTCTTGATGGAGGCCACGTAAGGACAGGTGCTGTGGGACCACGGGAGGGACCACCACTCTCATCCTCCCCTAAGCCGTGCTGGCTGTAAGAGGAAGGAACCATGGAGAACCCCAATTCTTTAAGGAAGCGCTAAGATGCAAAAAACCAGTGGAAGCACTTGACGAAACAGTAAGCTCCTGAGCAGTGCTCTTGCTTCATAAAGCGGTCACCTTCATGTTACCACGCTCAAGCCCCAACAAGCATTTGCAGCAGCACGCATTTCCAGCTTCACTATTTCAGATCTGGTTTTATTCATCAGACTTTCCACATGGTAATCCTAGAAGAGCAATTCTAATGCAATACTTTCAGCATCAAATTGAGAGGCCTAATTTGTGGCCACAGCTGTGGCCTGTTATCTGTACTTCATCACTCCAATTCAGCGCAACACAAACTCCGTAATTCTTCAAACTCTGACATGCCTCTACACCACAACAGCAATTAATTTGCCTCTTCCAGCCTATGCCATTAAAATAAAACTGTAACATACCACAATCTGAAAATAAAACAAACGCAGTCCCAGCCCTACCCAACCTCTTCATAATTTAAAGAAAACCCCTGCAACTTCAGCATTTAAGAACTGGGATTTTTGTCAGAAATTATTTTTATTCATATGCTTACTTTTAAAGGCTACTAGTAAATCTGAAGCAGTAACTTCACATTAGCACCTAAACTACACCATTAGCTAAACTTTTTACAGGGACTTGGAAAAAAATTTTCTCCTATGACCAAAACAAAAATAAAACTTACTGAAATGTTTTCATACTAACCTGGAAGAAAAAACAAAACCCAAAGAAACCCACAACTACTGCAATGCAAAGAATTTAAAATTAAATGGCAGTTTCAAAGACAATTCAGTCTAAGAAATACCACCCTATAAATCTGTGAATAGGGGGTTCATTTGATAATGCCCTCATTAGGTGAGCTAGGGCCATTAAAGCCTTTTCCTGATATCCCAGTAATAGACTTCTCATATCAAGAAAAAAGGTTTTCTTCCTTTCATTTGCAAATAAAAGTCAATAGCTTTTACAACTCCACCCAACAGTAAAATAACATTAATCAGATGTAGTAACACTTCCTTGTCACATCATAAAAAGAAACCTCACTTCCAAGTAAAGATCATTTTAGACTTGAAATGAGTAAGTTTTTAATCAAAAGGGAAATTCACATTAAAGCCACTGTGATTTTATTTGAACTTTTATTCACTAAGCTCACTTACCTCCATTCTCTCCTCTCAGAAGCAAGTATAGTTCATACTAGTTCACTTATATTCCATATGGAGCACAGGCCAAAACCACTTGACCTTGCTCCCCTTAGCAATAAGACTGGAACACCAGCAGCAGTCTAAGAAGGAACACACCACTTCCAAAATAAAACTGTATTTCATAAAATAATTAAACACCCTGTGCAGGTGTCACAGGCGTACCACTAAGAAGCTCCGTGATTTAGGAGTGACTTCAGAATACAAACCCTTCTGAAGGTCTTCTTCAGAAAGAGCCTAAATACGGCATGCAGCTCTTCGTAAGAGCCACCCTGCTTTACAAAGTATTAAGGCATGCCCTCCAAGTTCACTGGACCTCCACGAGTTTTCCTGAGGCTTAACCAAATAGTAAATGTAGTTGCAGCAATCTTCAAAATGGTTCTTCTAAGTTTTCCTACAGGCTCTTTTCAAATTAAGTGTGCAAGATAGAGAGTGCTTTTCAGACTTTGTCTTTCCCTTTCTGCTCTAACAGGTGTATTCATTCTAAAGGCAAATCCTAAAATTTGCTACCCCCAGTACCTAAACATGCATCAAGAACTACCCTTCTCAGCTGGTCTTCATTCTCTTCACTACTAAGGTGACTATTTAATCTTGCTGCTTAATAAAAAAAGATGTTGTTTCATTAATTAGTTTTATACACCAGTTTTAAATGAACTATTGCTAAATGCACACTGCTATGCACCAGAGTAGCCAATTAAAACAAATGAAACCTAAGAGAAACAACCATCTACCACTGGAGATTTAAAAAACAAACAAATAAATAAAAAAAAACCAAAACACAACCCAAAAAGCAACCCCCACAAACCACCACCAGCCTTCCAGAAACAAGCCTCAGATCATAGTTGTAATATTTAAGATGAGATTCAGAGACAATAGTTTTATTGCACATTATAAAATATGCCTCCGTGTTTTACAGACCATATGTTTCTTGACTCACTCCTTCCCATAGACGATAGCCTTCTTCCTTCTTTTGCTTTATCATCATGCCCTTTACTCTACAGATACCAACTATCCTCTTCTGCCAGACTGATACATACCTAAGCAAGTTCAAAGCACGCGTTCTCTAACTGGAATTTAGCTTTGAAGTCTGCTGCTTGTACTTCATGACAGAAAACATTTTTTTGCAACTTAGATTGTTTACCTTCTCCAGCTACACCAATTAGACTAATGAGAGTTACTACCCCCATGAACAAACCTTTTTTTAATGCAGTCATTTAGCTTCACGAGCTCAGGCTTTTAGAATAGCGTCAAGAGATGATATTTGCAATAAAACCACAGGAGCTGGTTTCACTGCTGACTTTTAATCGTCTCAAAGTCCTTCATAAGGATGTTCTGGAACTTCCCAGTTTACATATTATTGGCATATATTATTAGGTATGCAAATATATATCATTACCCAGGCACAAACAAGTTCTGTGACCTGTCCATGGGTTTGTGTTCACCGCAGCAATTAAAGGGCTAATTTGCACAACATCCCAGTACTCCCCTCCACAAAATGACTGATCCAAGGCTGTTTGTGATAGAAACTGATGTAACCCATGCAGCCGGGGAGCAGAGGTTCTGGGCACAGACTATAGCTGAAGTAAAAACGTCTCTTGCTTTGGTAGCCTATCTACATTTTGATGAAATATGAAGGACCTCGTGCATCCCCAAGAATCCTACCACATAGCAGGAGGAACACATCAACGGCCAAAGGTATCATTTACTTGTACACAACCTTGCAGCGCGGCAGCCCACAATGCATTCCTGCCCTGTAGATCCAGGTCCAGATTATCTGCATAAACTCTACCGATAAGATCTTCATACCAAGGTCACGCAGAAAGGCACTGTCAGAGCCTGAAGTAGAAAATAAATTTCTTTGCCATTGGTTTCCATGAGGGAAGGATTTCACCACTTAACTCCCAAATTCAAGGTTAGTGCTACAGCCGTAAGACCAACTTCCTACATACACAGCAAGGAGTGCAAGAGTCATGAGAGATACAAAAGGAGACCAACTAACTACTGAAATGTGCAAAGTCTTTATTTCTTTAAGATATTGCATAGATTCTGAAGATGACTAAGAATTTTATTCATGAAAAATCAACCCCAAATAACTCAAAGAACATTCAGCGTGGGAGGTTCTTTTCCAAAAATTAAATAGCAATTGTGATGAAATAGTATCTTCTGCCGAGTTACCAAAGAATTTTCCTTTTGCTCATATTCTTACCTAGCTGTGTATAGCAAGGAACCATACACAAGGGATACTAGCCAATTTGTTATCTCAAAATGTAGTTATTTCAAAAAGGGGGGGAAGGAGGGTGGAAGAGCAGGAAGCAAAAGGAAGGTTAATTTTAAAAACAATCTTAGGGCAAAATTCTTATTTCAGAGCTATCCAATAGATCTAACCTCCAGTCCACATCAGCTGAAGATCTGCACAGAGACAGTTTTAGAGTATTTCAAAAAATGTTGTCTAAGCACATAACACATTGCATCTACTTGTATTCAAACTAGTTATCACTGACTTACCTGTACCCACAGCTGATGCCTCAAAATTTAAAACCTCATGTCTCAGAAGGTGACAAGAAAGGCTATTAGCACAAACCCGTATTTGCTAAGTATGCTTTTTAGCACTCTTTCATATATTCATAGGAACATGATTTCAGTAAGTAAAGCTATGAGCTCCTTCCTTTCAGGTACGCCATCTAAACATCTTATGAACATCAGCAGGTCAACAGTTAGAACTCTTCCAATACTGTCATTAAAATATGTGTATTTTAAGGATCTTGGTTTCCAAAGCTGTTCATAACTTTTAGAAAACCTTAAAAGAAAACTTATTACACACACTGCATAGTTAAAATAACTGTTTTTTAAGGGGCTTAACGTTACCACAGAATTTACCGCCTCTTATGCATTCAACCTCAGCCTGAGGGAACATTACTTATCTGTTGTCATATTGCTGTAAATCCGAAAGGAAAAAGAAACCACAGCTATATCCTGGTTTCTCTTTAGAAATGTATAAAATAAATTCTCCTATTTAAAAGGTCTTTTGCTTAGCATTAAAACAATACATTTGTTCAGTTAAAGAGATCAAACACTGTCTAACTCCATCAGTTTAGGACAATGTTCTATTATGCTTCAAAGTCACATGTAGCACATATCAAATGAAACGTCAGAGAAGCAAGGCATTTAAATGCATATTTGACATACTTTTTGCAACTCAGTATGTTTCACTTCTCAATGGGGCTGTGGGTGGGAGAGGAAAAGGTTGGTTTCTTACGGATTTGAGTGTAAAGGCATCACTTGGCAATTCAAATCACCAGACGTTACAACTGCCCACTGCTAAATGCTGCCACATACCGGAAAAATACATGTCAGAGATCACCGTTCTGCATATTCAGAGGGAGTACTTACAATCATAGTCTGTCTCCTCATATAGCAGCATTATACAGCCCTCACACTGCAATGCCAACATGAGTAATTGGTCATGAAACTTTCAAGCCATTCATTCTTCTTTGTGTGTAACAATATTTACTATTCTCAAGTACCTCATACCACTGGATTTATATCAAGCATTGAACAATGAAGAAAAGCAGAGTCTTTTGAAAGATCCAAAGTTGCTGCTTCCATTTTGCAAACCAACTTCTACAATGTTAGGCTCTGGTCAGTCAAAGCAAGGTTTCTCTCACATTTTGTCTCCATTTCTGTAAGGGGAAAATAACCCTATATTTACTATCTGTTGATTAATGTGTGTATACATCCCTCATCTAAATGAGTCTGCAGAAGACAGACCACGTTTTATCTTACATAAATATACTAAGCCAGGTGCAGCAAAAGCAGATGTAGATGCCTGAACTCTATGTTACGTTAATACCACAGTTTGTGTCTGTCATAATTTTACAAAAAAGTAACTATACTCATGGGTAAAGTTCTTGTAAATCATTCATTTTTCTCAACTCCACCCTCACCTTTACACTAACAAACAAAGCCAAAGACAAACTTCAGGTTTCCATTTGGATGATAATCAAATACCACCACACAGCTGTTATTTAGCATTTCTCATATGGAGTGCTCTTAGTCCCTTCAAGGATATAAAAATCATTACTGACCATTTGCAGACGGAGGGATCTGAGAATGAGAAGACTGAGTTGGGTAGTATCAGTAAGCAGAGAGACAGAGTTGGTCAACCTGAGAATGTCAGTGCACAAGAAATAAAAAACTATGAATTTACACTAAACTGGCCAATCTCATCTACTGCTCATTTGAACATGCCTCCAGTTGGCCTACAAAAAAATAATGAAAGTAAATGCTGATAAACTACTGAAAGTAGGTTAATAAGATTACATTAAACTTCTACAGGCATTTGAGTAAAATTTAAACGCCTTTAATTTGATTTAATGTACTTAACTGAGGAAGTAAAGAAATTAAAACTAAAGCCACTTAAATTCTGCTTAGAAGTCCTTGTATAGGAGTACTATGTAATATAATCCACTTCCAAAGCAAATTTTAATCCAAATTAATTTTTCCAAGTGTTCCTATGTAGACAAACCCTTAGCATACACTAAATGCACAGGCAGCTTCCTCAAAGATAAACTACCTTATACTTAGCATAATAGCTTGAGATTACTGGCAAGTTGCTGGTGACCTATAAATTCACTTTATGACATGCCAATATTCCACTTACATATCCTTAATCTCAGGTTCAATGTTTCCCATCTGCTAGGAATTATTATTTTTTTGAGCTTCTAGCAAAAAAAGAGTTTCAAATATGGTCTCAACCAGATCTCTCAGTTTTCTTGTCTCTTAAATACAAAAGGAAGATTTCACATATGACATCTAATCTTTTATCTACCGTTTTCAAGATCAATAGTTGCCTACAGATGGCTTGATATAGCTTGTTTCATTTAATTTCATGTAGACATCTTAACTTCAATCAAATGAAATGCATCTCCTTCACAACTAGAGTTTTCCAAACTTTCTTGAGACTCGATGTCTTGCAGGAGGTATTTGGAGGGCATGAGAAGTAGGCTGCCTCTTCTGTGAGCAAAGCTTCCTCATGGCTATATGCATAAAACCCTTCACTAAGATGACCCAGTTCTCTCTGTATGAGAGGCAGACACCAGCTTACAAACTCGTTTGTAAAATGCAGAACTCTGGCTTGCAGTTCTGAACATGCGCAGTGCACAACCACAGCCGGAGATGTACTTCTGCCTAAACGCATCTTCCCATCAGAGCCACTACTCCACAACAAAGCCTTAGAAACTGTTCTGTAGGTCAGGTCTTGCATGCAGCCCACAGACAACCACCCTAACTAACCCACCCAACCACCTTATGGTGAGATGGACCTCAGAAGAAGCCAGCACCAGGAGCCACAGGTGAGACAAGATCTGAAACCAAGCAAAGAAGTTCTACCAGGCTTCTACCCTGGTCCTCCCCCAAATAGGGGAAGGAAAGCCACCCTGCCCTACCCAAGGGGCAAAATGGGTCAGCAGCCAAAGTTGGAGGGGAGGCAAGGAGGCTCAGCCATTAAAGTGGTAGGGGCTAATGCACAGCAGGTTGGTATTTGAAGTCTTGGTCTAGCTGTGAAAAACCTACATTCCCAGTACAGTCAACTAATGAAAGTAAAACACTTATAAAATTAAAACAAGTTGTGGAAGCTTGTGCAGAAGACTATAAACTGTGTCTTTACTAAGATTTTAGCTTAAGTTAGTTAAATTAAGAACCCACCCTTTTTCATAGTTAATTCAAGGATACAGATGAAACTAGAAATGCATCTCCTCCCACTCCTATCACCAACCTCCACAGAAAAATATTTAAATAGCAGAGATTTGTAATGTAGAACAGAGAGCAATATCCTATGAAGCATCATCTAATTTAAATAAATCTCTCTCATTAACTTAAAGGTATTCTAAAACGTATCATCACTGCTTTGTTATTTACTTGATATTTCACACTACAACTCCCAAACATTAGGATACATCTTTTATAGACGCAAATGCGTAGTCATGGGTTTAAGGTATTCAGTCAAATAACATATTTGAAATTGTAAATTTGTTCTGAATACCAGTAAAATATTCTGTAGCTATGTAGTTGCTTTTTTTTCTACAGCTCCATTATCTAAGTATTCTGTACTGTTCACAAGTCACAGAATTACTGAATATTTTAACTGCATACATGCAAATAATCTTCTAAGTTCTTATGTGGGTCATTATTACAGAACTAAATGCCTCACAACTCTTCATGCACTTATTCTCACAATGCTCCTCTTGGAGAGCAATACTAGACAGCATTAGTTACTAAATCAATAAAAAAAACAGTTAGGTACTCATGTAAACCAGAAGCATAAAAGAAGTAGAGAATGTAGGAGCAAAATCAGCATTTGAATGGAACCATGATGTAAATTTACTCAACTTTAGGAGCAAGAAACAAAATTCAGGATCTTCTCCTTTGACACATGAGGCTGAACCTCAATTATTCTCGTGAGAATAACTTTGGGTTCGAAAGATCAGAAAGATAAAACTCCCCACTAAATGTGCAAGCAATATAAATGTGAACTGCATTCACCCTGTGCCTATTAAACATAACTGGGAACAAAATCTAGGGTGAAATGAGGATAAGCATATGTAATCTGAATATATCCAAGGTGATAACCCAAAGAAACTGGGGTTTTTTCCATCATATGCCAGGAATAACTAATTAAATCACAGTGAAACAGAGATGAGTAACTCACACAGCTAATGGGGTGTATACAGTATAATGTGTAGCAGATGCGACCGGGACTGTTCACTGCACAGAACACGAAGTATTTGTGAATACTTCTCTCACATCAAGAGGTACAAGGACAACTTTTTAACTTCACGAATTACAATACCACTACAACAACAAACCAGCCCCTCTTTCCTGATGTGACGCTTAGAGATTAAACTTGGGAGCACATTCACCTTCTGACCAAACGAGATGTCATTTGAAACACAGAATGCTCCAGAGTAAAAAAGGTGTATGTGGTGGGGAACCACAGAGAGTTCACATGGGATGAAATAGCCATTAGCACAGGTGGCCTGACAAAGCACAGACACCTCTTAAAACCTTCGGACAAATCTTCACCTAAAGATAAATATTGTCTACCTAAGCCCCAGTCACACTGTGATTTCACCCTCAATCTGTGAGATATGGCCATCACCTTCTGAGGCTAAACCACTAGAAGAAGACTCCCATGTGGAGGCCAGATGGGGCCATTCCTCCACAAGCCAACCAAGACATGACCGTGATACACACGTCACACAACTTGGATGTACCTGCAGTGTCCTAATAAGTTCCCAGTTCAGTGTGGACTGACCTTCCTCCCCACAGGCTTTTTCTAACGAATGCTGCTGACCTGGGCTCCAGCAGGAGGAGGAGAGAGTAGATAGCAATAGCAAATCAATGAGAAAGCAGCAGAAATGCCTAGCACTGCCTGGACTGTGAGCTGTATGGAAGATAAGGGTAGGGAGATCAGTCATATCCGCAACGGCAACTATTCTGAAAGGAACAAGTTTATCCACGCTGACCAGATGGCTTCAGAGTTTTAATGAGCTATGTACTGTAAGGTATAGTGCCATCCAAGCAGTATGGGAATGATAACATATCTTTAACCTTCATGGAATAACCAGTCCAGAAAAAGCAAGCATGACCAAAAAAAACAACCCCACAGAACTAGAAGAAAATCTATCTACCTCTGATTCAAAGCTCTTCCAACGCTAGACTGCACTGTGTAAATGCTGCTTTGCAAGGTGGGTAAAACAATAGGGATAGGCAATATAAAAGACAAGTGTATGTGACTTGTGTAAAAACAGGCTATTACATGGATATAAATTATTTGATTTGCTATTTATTGCCTGTAAAATGCTCAGTGTTATCCAAGTTACAAAGGAAATTGTATTCTGCTTTAAGGAACTGACAATCTAAATGACAAAAGGGAATAGAGAAGGCGCAGCGAGAAGCCAGTGATGAATGAGGAATATTTTGATTGTGTTTTGAATTTGATTGCTTCCTGTCAGCACCTCTGAGCTAGAGTTCTTGCTACAGATTTGGCAACACGCTAGCAAGCATTTTGGGGCAAGGTATTGGTAAGGCATTTCAGACACAAAAGTACCACAGAGAAAGCTAAAGTCAAGAAGGGAGAAAAAAGCCAAGTTTGGAATCATTATTAGCACAAGGAGGAGAAGCTTCTCCTACTTCAGGATGCCTTAAGTAATCTGAAAAGAGCTTAAGAGGAGGAAAGGAAACTGCAGGACACGAATTTAAGGCAGCGCCACTGTAAGAAATCGCAGCTGAAGCTCATGTAATGATAGAAAGATAGACCAGAGCAACCCTGCTTTACATGGATATTCAGGAGACCCATCTGATGAAGGCAGGTGATGAAGAAATTCACTTTCAGCTGTTTAGAGTGATACAGATAGTTACACAGTAAGGAAAAAAAAAGATAAGTCATTTTTATGGCCAACCCCTCAGCCTTGAGAGCACATTCATTACTAGAGGTCCAACATGTCATATTTCTTTATAAAGTTTGTTAGTGAACTTTGGCAGTGTAAAAACACTATTGTCACAGATGGGCTTTATACAAATGGGGTTTTGTTGTATCAATGTGTCCTCCCCGCCCAAATCCTCAACCTATGCAAGCCCTCAAATTTCTTTTTCCCTTTCTCATCACTTACAAACATAAGAGAGAATAAGACATTGTTTGTTTGTTTTCTTTACTTGATAGGAGACTAGTTTTTCTCCAGTTTGGTGGTACTCCAAGTGAAAAGGACAGCAGATATACTCTTGGCAACTGTACAGGGTGTTTTTTTTCTTTTTTCCGTAAAACACTTCACTGTGCCAGCTTTCTGTGAGTAACCTCAGAAATCATAAACTTTTTCTGACAGATGACAGCAGATTGTAGTTAATAAACAAATTAGACCCATGTGAAAATGTGATTCATACACAGTGTTGTTATTCCAAAGAATAAGGTGGTACATAGCTACCAAGAGACCATCCTTATAGATAAGCCTTCAAATGAAAATCCTTTCCCAGACTTTTGCAAAGCTCTTTTTCCAGCTCTTCAGAACTTAACAGTTGCTGTGCAAAACTTCAAGCAACAGAAGAGTCCTTCTTACAACGAAGCAAGAAGGTCCAGCATGAAGCTAGTGGAACAGAACTGTCTCAAAGCACCTCACAGACAGAGTAAGAGGTATCAAATGGTTTCATTGAAACCATATGAAAACAGAAAGAGTTTGAAAGGTTTCAGATAATTAATTGGCCTTTTTGCATTAAAAAACAAGGAAGATGCAAACAAGTGTAAAAAAATCTGTTATGGTAGCAACACTTTCACTGTAAGACATACAAATCACTGTTTCCTCCCAAGTCTGGCTGCAGTACAAAAGGTTGATAACGTGCATGCACATGGTACAGATCGCACTAAGGACAGAAGGGTTCGATACCTAGCCTAGTCCAAACACAAGTATAGCAAGGGTTTAAGTCAGGCAGCAGAAGAGCTCTCAGTCAGTGCTTTTAAAGGATCACTCTGCTAAAGGATTTTCATCCCGAGACCTCACACGCACGCACCCGAAGCAAGTAGCTGCTGCTGGCACCATCAGCCAGAGCAAACACGTGCTTGTGATTTTACGACAAACAGATGTCGCATCCAGAATGAGCGAATGTCAAGACACCACACGCTGTGCTGAGAAAAGTTCATTAATAAAAAAAAAAAAACAAACCCTTGCTTCTTCCCCTTTCTCTCCCCCATGTCCGCAGCTCCAGGTCCAGCTCTAGGGGATGAAGGGGATTACTGCAGAAAGCCGAAGAGATTGGTGGTGTGACGGGGCTAGGAATAGGAAGTCAGACAGACATGGGAGACCTGCCTCAGCGACTGGCTCAGCTTCTGACCCACTTTATGAACTTGGCCAAACTGCTTCCCTTCTTGGTGCCACTGCTCCTCTCCCAGACTCTGTACGGTCTTATGCAATTAGGCCGGTAACTTCAAGGCAGTGACTGCCTCTTGCTATTTTTGGTGAGAAACAGCCTATAGGCTTGAATAATACCTTAGGAAAAAAGGGGGCTGATTTTACTAGGATCTGCCATGCCAAGAATAAAACCATCTTTTCACTTAAATAATGAAAAATACCCACACAGTTAAACCTGTTAATATTCTTTAAATATATGTACAGCTGGAAGAGTGGCATGTTGCTCTCATTCACAAGTTTGCTGTATCCATACTGACGCCTACGATCTCCCCTAAAGGTCTATTTACAGAGACATTTCTCCCAGGGTCCAAGTTTTCCATTCTTCTCCTTTCTTTCCCCTTCTCTCCTGCTTTACCCCCATCCTCTAGCAGAGCCCCTCAGTCACATTAGGCAAACTGTTTGCAGTGTGACATGAGGAACCGATCCAAGCCTCAAGTGACCAGAAAAATAATCTGAAGAAAAACAAACGATTTATTTTTAACCTGGATGGGTTCCCTGATTGAGCTTATTCCCCACCACAACAGGTGCATCAACACACCTGAGGAGGAAGCGGAGCAAACCAAGCTGCAACTATTGCTGACAAACATATCCATTGGTAGGATAAGAATGTTTTTTAAAAAATTAATACTGGAGCAGGGGTTCTCGCACTGGGAAACTCTTTAAACATCATAAAATGGACTTAATACATATTCCTTATGTTGTTCACAGTTTCCTTTGCCAGTTTGGCTAATTATATGATATTTAAGTTTAAACATATGTTGCCTCCCTTGCAGTGAATCCTCTCCTCCTACATGATATAGCAGTGAAGTCATCTTGCTGACTTCATGCCGAATCCTGCACCCTCTCAAGGAGGTGGGCATTTTTAGTTCATCTGGAAAGCAGTCCAGCCCTGAGAGCACAGTGATTCTCTGTGCAATAATCTACCAGGAGCTCTACCACCACAAATACCCCAAAACACACTGTCCAGGAGCCAGGTGTTAAAGAACCAACATAACTTCCACCATCCTGGGCATATGGTTCTTAAAACATGTCAGAGACACTCAAGACGCATTAGGGCGAAAGGCGAACCAGCAGACCAGAGGCTTTTACTCTCCCTCCTTCCATACCACCACCAATTACCATTAAGATTTTTCTATTGTATTTTTTTTTTCCAAAACCAAGACATATAAGAAAGAAGAAAATTCCAAATGGAAGTGGCAAAAGACTAAGCCAAAAAAAAGTATTTAGAAGGGCAAAAAAAAAAATCTTGCAGCCCCTTATGAACTGTCATGTGCTGCAGACAGGAAAATCTCTTTCAGTTAGTGCGTTCCACATTACGAGTGCCTTTAGTAAGCAGAGCAGCCAAGTATGCCACAATAGCTGTGTTTCATTAGCTTAGCATAGCAGAGTATAGGATTTAAAGGGAAGACAGCAGCTGAAAATAATTGCATTAAATTAACATTAACCCACAAACCCAGAAGAGGCATATAATATTCAGAACTATAATATTCAGAACTGCTACAGAAGCAGTAAATCAGAATTAATGTCTGTAAAAGATGAATAATCCTGCTCTGACTGGGATTCAAAATCCTAAAGGAAGAAAGTTCACCTCAAATAGTGTTCCCCAGAGGGGAAGAGGAAAGAAAGGAAAGCATGGCCTAGTTAAAAGTATCAGTAGGTAGGAACACAAAGTGTAAAACGATGTGGTTCCCAAAGGACTAACATTTTTTATGGTTTATACACACGTTCCCACACATTCTTTCTCAAAAAGGACTTTGAAAATAAATCTAATTTTAAGAACTGTAAATGAAATAGACATGTGAGAATTTAAACACTTAGGGCAGAAAAGACCAAAACCTCAGAAACTAGAGCAAAAAAAGCAGCCAGGACTAGAGTGGACTAAAACACAGCCAGCAGTGACAGCTATAATTCAATCGACGGATGTACTTCACAACAGTCCATGAGTCTTGATGCCACAAGGGCTTAGAAAAGAACAGTATCACCAAAAAAAGGTACTTAATAAATCTAACTGTTAGAATAGAGAGACACGTGACAAACTCAAGGGAGCACGCGTTCCTCAAATTGAAGAGGGAATTTATGCTAGGCATGAGAAGGGGAACTAATTATTTAAAAAATTAAAAAGATGCTGACTTACAGCCGCTATTCATTTCATCTATGAGCAGGTACCAGAAATAAGCAATGGTACTGTTGGCCAGGAGGAGTAACAAAACTCCCAAGTTCTTTCTCCCCATTGCAGCTGGAAAAAAAACAGCCTGGTCAGGCCCTTGGCTAGCTGCAAGCCAAAAGGAAGAATGAAGCCACCAACTAAGGTCTGAGGAAAGCCATGGTAGAAGCTACTATCAGACCAGCTCTAAGAAAACTTGACCAGACCTGGTGCCTCGTTAGCCACTGGGCCATCTGAATTTTACATTGCTTCTCCGACTGGAGATGAGTAACAAATTCTACCTAACAAGCAAGCCAGCATTTGGAAACAATTAACATCCCATTTTCCTTAACCACCATGTTCAGGGGAGTTTTCACTTCCCTTCTGCATCCCTGTAGAATTCCAAATCTTTATAGAGAGACAAAAAATAATCTGTGGATGTTACAGTTACAGCAAAACTAACCAGCATGGGTTCATACTTTAGGATGTTTTTAAGCTCCAAAAGATTCCCTATCGAACACATAAAATTAATATGTAATCCATCCTTACCAGGCAGTAAAAAGTTTCTTTTTAGTTGAGCTCCCCAGTAAAGCAAGATTCTATAACTCTTCATCCATGTTTGTCTACCATCTGCCCAGCACTATCCCATATGAACACATGGTACATTTTTTTTTTAATGTTTCTGTTAAGTCCTTCGATAGCAGTATTACCCCCCAATTCTGCTCTTTCATTGTATGATCAGCACAGGACTGCCTAAAAGTGAATAAAATATAGTGCTTCAGTTAAAGTTGATGTTTTTAAGGTTTAAAGTAAGTGCTCCCAAATATTTTTATTTAAACACTTTGATTCAGCAGCCTGAATCTCACTTATCTAGAAGACCCTTTATAACTACTCTGACAGTGAGGCTTTGTGTACAGTAAAATCACACCCTAGATGTTCAGAGTAGAAGTCAGGTAAGTTAGGAGACGGCAATCTGCTTCTATCACAAGTTTCAGCTTTCAGGCCTTACATTTCATTTTTCCTTGGAAAAGTGTGAGATGCCTTTTCTCACACATTTGTCTAACGAAGCAAAGCAAAGAGCTTCCCTGTGAGCAGCAGGGCTAAGGCAACCCCATCTGAACCCCTGGTGCAGGTTTTCAGCTGTTTAACGAGGTTCACACCAGAGTCTTCCCCTTACAGTTTCTGCTCATCCAGTTTCCTACTTTCACAAAATCCGTCTGAGCTTTGCATCTGTGGGACCTCTATTGCTCTGCTGACTTGGCTTGAAGCCGCTAACAATTTAAAAGTTACTGTAGAGGGTAAAAGGGGAAAAAAAGAGACACAGATCCCATAAATACAAACAACAGAATCTGTTGCTGTTTCTAAGGGTAACCAAGCTAAAAATTGAGAGGGTGGAGGAGATGACCCAACTTTTGAAACAGGAGCCCTTCTTGCTCTCCACACCTAATACAAGCAGCAGAAATCCATCCTAAAGCTTTGGCTTACAAATGCTGGAAACATCAAGTAACAAAGACAATTACACCTGAGGTTCTCTTTTATATGTGATTTCAGTTAATACTTCCATCTCATTGTACAAGATCTCCTTCCAGCCCCAGTGAAACATGGCATTTTTGATTAACCTTTATCATTACTGAACTCTTCAAAGAAATATCTGAAGTTAAACGACTCTATAGCTGTTGCTGTTGTTCATTCTTACATTTCCATCAGTTATTTGTGTAGCCATTCCCACTCTGATTTAATCTTCCCCTTCATGATCGCCTAAGTCTAGATAGAAAATAAAAACAGTAAATCAAACTAAGCGCTTGGCAGGCACGGATTAGTGAGATCACAGCAAGATCCTGGAACAGCAGAGGCCCTCTCGTACGGAAAAGGCTCGTGGAGTTCCCGTGCAGTTTCAGTAACCATCATCTGACCCAGTGAGCAACACTGAGCCAGACACAGCCCTCCATGGAAGCCAGCCGTGAACTGGTGAACACCCTGGGAGGTGACAGAATTGGCACCCAAAGCTTCACAACAAACGTGTCACATTATGTGATCTAACCGCATTACTGCATTAACAAGACCAGCACAGACCAGAGCTTTTTAATCTAATCACATGATGGAGCTCAGAGGTAAAAAGTGAGAGGTGGGGGTACAAAGTCCCCATAAAAAGGTAAGCTTGAATATGCAGAGAGGGTTTCATTTCTCCAATTTTCAGTTCTCTGACTAACAAAATAGTTTATGGGGTAGAAAAATAAGATATTGTTTAGGAAAGGTGTACTTGGCCCAAGCAGAATTACAGAAGAATTACTTAAAATGTGTTTGTGAATCATCGTGGTCCAGTAACTTCTCATGAATGCTAATGCGTTTCGGAGAGATAGAAAGGCTTGTGCAGGTGTGACAGAAACGATTACTCAGTTATTAGTAAGCTGCTGGCTTCACTGGCGACCACGCTGCTGAAGCTCTACACTACATAAGCGGCCTGCCAGTAACTCTCCACACACTGCTGATATTTAGAAACGCCAGAATAATCAGATCAACAAATTATATCTGCAAACATTTATTTCTTTCTCCTCATTTTGCCTGCCTCCATGGTAAAATTTATAGTTAGACCGAATGCTACATGCTTAAGTCAGCGTGGCTCCTCTTCAGGAGCAACTGCAAGGAAAGAATCTAAGTTAATCCAAAAGCCCCTAAATTAATCTACACAGTAATTCACTGCCCTTCCTCTCCAAGACCTTCTACAAAGTTCTTTATTTCAGAAGAAACATATATACACGGATCTATCTACATGGACTAGCACAGGCAGGCTGGTTTAAATGTAAACTTCATCTTGCTTTAGCCTAAGTACTCCCTCCACCAGCAGCTTCACAGCAAGCAATAAAACTTTATTCTCTTACAACACTCTGGAAATCCACTCATTTCCACAGGTCTTGCACGACATCTAGAAAAATTTTTAAATGTGTCACCTATTACCCTGACACCCAGCATCCTCTTCAAAGGCAGAAGTTGGAACAGCATGAAGGACTGTTTCATTTCATTCATTTTCAGCTTTCAAAAAAATATACCATTATCCCTTAATTACAAATTATGTTCAATCCTCAAAAGGGGACCCTCCAACAGATACTTCGGAAACAAAACTCAATACCCAACATTTCCTAAGGGCAACAATACAAGCCAAGCAATCATGGTCCAACAACTGCAAGCCAACGGTGTGCCTACAGCACAGGGGAGCAGCCTGGCTTTGGCTCCGTGCCTCACTACATACCCGAGACACCCAACTGCTGCAGCATAACGCTCACCCTTACTATGAGACAGGCATTATGATTTTTTATAGCAGAGCGGATTTCTGAAATGAATAGCAAATAATGCACTAGTGGCTTAATTTATTAGCTATACAAAATTCTCAGGGTCAAAGGTAGAATCATAGATTCACAGAATCTTTGGGTTGAAAGGCACCTTTAAAGGTCATCTAGCCCAACGCCCCTGCAGCGAGCAGGGACATCTTCAACTAGATCAGGTTGCTCAGAGCCCCATCCAACCTGACCCTGAATATTGCCAGCGATGGGGCATCCACCACCTCTCTGGGCAACCTGTGCCAGTGTTTCACCACTCTCATTGTCAAAAATTTCTTCCTTGCATCTAGCCTAAATCTACCCTCTCTTAGTTTAAAACCATTACCCCTTGTCCTATTGCAACAGGGCCTACTAAAAAGTCTGTCCCCATCTTTCTTAGAAGCCCCATAAAGGGCTTATAAAGTACTATATAACTTATAAAGTAAAGTTACATGAAGTATAATATACTTTCACCACCCTCATTGTGAAAAATTTCTTCCTTATATCTGGTTTAAATCTACCTTTTTTTAGTTTAAAACCATTACCCCTTGTCCTGTCGTAACAGGCCCTGCTAGAAAGTCTGTCCATCTTTCTTATAAGCCCCCTTTAAGTACAGGAAGGCCGCAGTAAGGTCTCCCCTGAGCCTTCTCTTCTCCAGGCTGAACAACCCCAACTCTCCCAGCCTGTCCAGGTGTTGACCAGGTGTTCCATCCCTCTGGTCATTTTGGTGACCCTCCTCTGGACCCTCTCCAACAGGTCCATGTCTTTGCTGTGCTGAGGGCTCCAGAGCTGGATGCAGGACTCCAGGTGGGGTCTCACCAGAGAGGTGAGAATCACCTCCCTCAACCTGCTGGCCATGCTGCTTTGGATGCAGCCCAGGATACAGCTGGCCTTCTGGGCTGCGAGCGCACATTGCCATCTCATGTCCAGATGAAAACCATTAATCCAATGGACTTCAGTAAAGAACACAGCCATATGCCTGTGTCCTTTATCCAATCACAGTTCCCATTAAATTTGCGGGAACTCAGTTTCCATCTACAGTTTAATGGCTAATTTCTTAATATTTACAACCATTAAAATATAAGCAAAGACCCCACTGTGCTGTCATACTGTGTGTTTGCACACATGTGCATGTGTGCATGTACATAAAAGCCAAATATTTTTAATAAAAGAATGCTTACCAAATGCAAATTACAATCTCTTGTTTCCTAAATAGCAAAAATCTCCTTAGGTAGACTTTCCAAGTTCTTTAGAAAGTAGCTATTGTCAGAAGCATAGCTGCATAAGATGGGTGCTTTGCACTCATATGAACTGACCCATTCATTTACTTTCCCCATCATTATTCGTGCCCGTACTGCAAAAAAGAATATGACCCATATATCACAGAATCACAGAATCACTACGTTGGAAAGGACCTTCAAGATCATCAAGTCCAACCATTAATCCAGCACCACCATGTCCCCTAAACCATGTCTTGAAGTGCTACATCCACACGTTTCTTGAACACTTCCAGAGATGGCGACTCCACCACCTCCTTGGGCAGCCTGTTCCAATGCCTGACCACTCTCTCAGTGAAGAAATTTTTCCTAATATCCAATCTAAACCTCCCCTGGTGCAACTTGAGGCCATTTCCTCTTGTCCTATCGCTGGTTACTTGGGAGAAGAGACCAGCACCCTCGTCGCCACAACCCCCTTTCAGGTAGTTGTAGAGAGCGATAAGGTCTCCCCTCAGCCTCCTCTTCTCCAGACTCAACAACCCCAGATCCCTCAGCCGCTCCTCATAAGGCTTGTGCTCCAGACCCCTTGGTTTGTGCAGAATCAACAGGATTACTTACAAAAAACAAAACTTAAGTGCATATTTCATTGTAATTTAATGGGAATAAGAATCCTTCCTGTCTTCACACACACTCCCTTAAAAGACACAGAATAATCTAGGATTGGCCTTAAAAGTTCAAGAGCTTCCTAGCTCAAGAGCCTCCTTATTCCCACTGCAGTGTTACGGTAGACAACCCATAATGCTGTCTCCCAAGGACTCAGAGGCTCTGAAACAGCAGACAGAAAGGACGGGGAGAAAAAAAAAAGGAGAAAGCGCAGAGTGATGGTGCTGAGGGAACAGCCAGTTTGTATGGCTCCTGACCCAAAAGACAACCTGACTTGCAACAGGGCTTCATCATTTACCCCAGAGGATGCAAATGTTTTATATAAAAATGTTATGGACCTGCCCTGTCACCAGCTAGAGATTTTACACCGAGCTGGACAATATATTATATAAAAACAAGCACGCATTAAAGCTGTGGAAGAGTGAGGTGTCACTGAGGAATACTCACCTGATGAATGTGCCATTGTATCACCCTTCCATTCTTCAGCGTCAGTTATAGAAGTTACACTACAGGCCAGCAATATTCAAACTCAATTTCTATACCCCTGACAGACTAAGCGTGTGTGGCCAAGTCAGGGGGAAAAACCCAAAATACCTAATTACATATCGCATAGATTTAAATTACTAAACTAAAACATTAGGGATCACCAATTCCCTGTTCCGGGCTTATCTTGGGGCGGGGGGGGGAAAAAAAAAGGACCAAAAAAAAAAAGACAATGCCTATACTTGACAATACCCTTCCCTCCCCTTTTTGGGCCTGCTAACGCCTTCCCCTTCTGCTTGCTTTATTTCTCTTTTCTCCTCCTTCATCTAAGCTTATTCTACCATTAGCCAAAGTTTCAAGGAACATGAACGTTTTTCAGCCATTTCATTGCAATGCCAAGTTCTGCCCTTCGCTACCAGTCTTGGTATTCCTCCCCCCGCCCCAAACTATACTCCCTTCTTCCAAGAGCAGCATTTTCTGTTGACAGTGCCAGAGGCCAGGAAGGCTCCTGGCAGTACAGCTCCAACAAAGAGCCCCAAACTGAACAATCTCTTTTTTTGTGAGAAGAGATAAGGAAGTCCAAGACATCGGTTTTAAAAGAAGAATTAAAAAAAAAAAAAAAAATGCCGCTGGCATTGGCAGTTTTTAAATAAAAGCACATTGATTTTCCCTTCCGAAGGGGCAGGTAGCATGCAATGGCTTTCAGCAGCAATGAGCACCTGCTCCTCCTACCTACCTAAAAAGCTCTGCAGAAAAGTAGGAAAAGACATTACATTGTGGATCTCATATATCCACAGACATAAATAACACTCCAGTAATTCTACCCTGTTTCTGCAGAAGCAAATGGGGAGGCCAAATGCTACAAATTTCTGCCGGTTCTTCCTAATACAGTCTTGCTCTTCTTTTGACAATTGTACAAGGCAAGCCATTGACAACAGCAGAAAGATGTTATTTTTTGTTGGAAATAGTTCAAAAGAATTACTGCAGCAAGACATGTTATTTTATGCAAACGTTTTAGCAATCCAATCTCATTGTGTACAAGGGTAATGATGGGGAACCTGCTGCTCCCAAGACATAGTTGCTCTACCAATACAAAATTGGAGGTCCTTCTCTTCCTAAATACAATTATTCTGCTTTAGTAGCGTATCAGTGAGAAAGCAGCAGACAACTTCTTCCCTTATAGTATCCAAATTGTTCTGCAAATAGCAAAAGTCTTTGCAATTATCACATATACCACCCTCAGCTTTCACTGGTTTCCCGAATTCCTCAATGTGACCAGAAAAGACCAGTGTTAGACCTTAGAAAGGAAAAAGTAACTTTCAATATTTTAACAGTCTGCATGAATTTCTCATACAATTCAAGGAACGCGCCTTCCTCTCTTTAAACTTGTTTTTTCATTCAACACTGTTAAGTGCTGAACTGTGAAGCAATGGACTGATTCTCTGCACAAAGAGGCTACACACTGGTCATAAATGAGGAGTCAACATTTATAGCACTCTGTATATGAGATAATTCTCTTTCTTCCTCTTCTAAAGACCAAACTCTCCAGTGGCTTAACACCACTGGACTGAATGGTGTTATGTCAGCAGGAGGAGACGAGTTATGCCAACAGTTCAGGATTATTTGATTATTGGAGATATTATGGGAAATTATTACCAGCTTTCATTGTATGAGGCCAAGACATCCACCCGCACAGCTCTCTCCATTAAACTAACAAAAAGTTCCAGATTAAGTTCTTCTTTCACAAAATAAACTCAGATTTTTCAGTTCTAACTGTAGATATCCAGACATGAAATCAGTATAAATATAAAACATTATAGAGAATGCCAAGAATTAGTATTTTTAAACTAAATCGTATTGCTACTTAGTGATTTTCATCTACGGGCAACCTTTAGTAACACACAGCAACTACTGCTCAAGAGACAGCACTGTTGCCTATAGAATTACTGGAACAATCAACTCTCAGTGAGGAAAGCCAGAGCTGATGGTCCTTCCCTTCATGAAATCTGGATGTTTCCAGAAAGTGCCTTGGTACACTCCTTTTAGAGGTTGCATCACTGGTTCAGTAACACTTTAAAACCACCTTTCTTCACATCTGTTGACAAAGTGCCTTCTTAAAAATCCCCCCTTTTCTTTGATTTCATGTTCATGAGGCTTTGTGCCAGCACCAGATTAAGTAGGGAAAATAAACAATAGCAGGTATCTCAAACTGAATCCAACCATCACATACTTTTTGCTTTGCCTTCAGCGTTCCTGAATTCCTACCTACAGTTGATATGTAATTTTTTTTTTTTTTTCAGTGCAAATACTGGACAGTCTGACCAAAACAGCTGCCCTGAGCTCCTCCCAATGTTTGATGGGAGCTCCTCTACCTTGGCAGATTGAGCAGTTAATTCCTGCCTCTATCCAAAAAGAATTGATCATAGATCATCTCTGTCCAGTTAGGCTGAATCAGCTCACCAAGGCTACTGCTGTAGCTGTAGTGCTTCATATCACAATCTGAAAAAACAGCAGGAGAGAACAAGAGTTCCCACCACTGATGCATACCGTCAGCGCTTTCTCTAGGGAATGCAAATCCCCAGATATACTCAGAAAATAGCTTACAAATATACCCCTTTATGCCTGCATTCTGCCCACTATCTACCTGTCTATTTTTAACTTAACATTGAGAAGATGCTCAAAACAATCTCCAAGTTTTCCAACTGCTTCAGGTTACCTATATCAACACAGAACACATCCATGCCTTGCTCCCACTTGTAACTTCTTCACAGAATGGGTAAAGATCAAGTATCTGTGCTGACCATACCAGACTTGCCTGTTCCTTTCAGTAAATACTGTGGGTTAAGAGATCTTGCTGCAGCTCTCACAAGCTAATGGTATTACAACTGATAAGACTTTTTCAGCGGTACTCCTTTTGTCAAAACAATGGATCCAGATTAATTTTTTAAAAAGATACTGTTCTCCCAAGGCTTCTCTGTAAGTAGCGCCTTGTCTCATTTAGTATGCATGTGAAATGACACGACACATGGACTACCATGCTTAAAACACACAACTCCCTTTCCCTTTGGCTTATACTGATAATACAGCTAATTACATGCATAGCTGTAATTATACATGCATAATTAATGGCTGGGCATCTCAACACAGATGAAGCTGCTGAAACAGACTGGGATGAAGAGGCTAGAAGATGCAGAAAAAATTTTATCCGCCCTTCTAACTGGGGTTATGCCTACTACTTCTTACCAGAATTCGCGCTGATGCGGCACACCTGAACTCTCCTTCCTGTGGGAACACTGCTGTTGTTGAAACACTGGAGAGCCACTGTCCTGAGGATGCACTCACTCAGGGCACCAGTCTTCGCCTGATGCAAAGACTGAAACTACATCCTTCCAACGTCAAACCAGTGACTTACAACATCTCTTCAATCATGTTAAAACTACACAGATGCACCATGTAATTCCATTACAGTTACCTAGCTCAGAAAGGAAACCTGCAGCAGAACACACTGGGCCTGCCCGGTGCTGTCTGAATTCAAGTGCAGGACATCAGCGGTCCCAAAAAAGCACCGACGCAAGCTTACCACTTCCCAATGAAATTAAAACCTAAATGACTTCAAATTGCTTGCCTGAGAGGCTACCTCTCTCTTCAACCCATATCCACAGCTGGAGCCTCTTTGTTGTAGAGGAAGACATTCTCTAAAGGGGGCCCTCCATTCTGAATTTCAATAGATCAAGAGAGAAAAGCCTCAAGACAGGAAAGCAAGGCTTATCCCCTTAGTCAAGCCTATGAGGACCAGTGAACACAGCAAGAACAATTAGTTGGAAACAAAGGATCTGCGGGTTGACTTAGGTTTGATTTTCTAGTCTAGTTTGGTGGTTCTCTATTTACCGATTTAGGGGAGGGAAGTCTGACTGCTTGCTCTCCCTTTTTTCCCTCTTATCTCATCATTACTTTAATTACAGAAAAGTAGCCCACGGGCCAGCACACTTGCTTTTTCAACCTTCATATATCGATTATAGAAAAGTGATTCACAGCTAAAAGCCTCACCATCTCTAGTTTGAGGTGAAGAATTTTGCAAAATTTAAGCAATTTGGAACATAACAAAAAAATCTTACAACATACTGTTTTAATTTGAATTCACACACCACCACCACTGAATTGTGGATGTTTTGATCCCTCTGACATAAGGGCCAGGAAATCAATTTAAAATTCCAGTGCAAATAGCCCAAAACCATTTTATTTATGTGTTTGTTTTAAAATAGAACTCAAATTCCAACTTGGACTTAAAATTATGTAGATTATTTTCTTCCCTTCTCCTTCTGCACGCATCTCTCCTTTACCATAATGTGCTTTCCAATTCATTCGCAGCTGCAGGGGATGAAGTCTTTGAAACCCCTGCCTTCCAGAAAACCATCCCAACACAGCACAACGCTACCAACTCTCATTGTTACACAAACACGCTCTTCAATCTTCCTACAAGCTAACTTCCTAAGGCAGCTGAAGACAAAAAATGCGTTATTTTTGGCAGGTCAAGAAATAAAAGCCCAGGTCATTGCATATTAGAAAAGTTCATAAAAGGTGCTGTGCACGTTACATCCTAAGGCTAACCCAAGAAATATAGAATGAAATTGCTAAAATTTTATATGGAGGGAAGAACAGATGCGAAAATTTCGATCGATCGAGTCCAAATATGTCAGAGAAGAAAGCCAGGACAGACAAAGGCTCAAAGCAACATAGGGCAGAAAAGATGATTTATGCCTTTCCAAATTTTATACATTGCTTTCCACAACTGCACTTCTGTAAAATTTCACTTTTGGCTACAAAATATGAAAATTAGTCTTTTAAAAAAAGACCACATAAACCGACCTACTTCTAACATTAGTTACAATTTTAAAAAACAAACCTGGTTTGTTTTTTTAAAAAACAACCTGGTGGTTCAAGATGTGGGCCATTTTTCACATCCTTTTCTTCCTTTTCTGGAACTGGCACTAGCTCTCAAATCTTTAATTGCCATAGATTAAAATTACATTAAGTAGTCCAAAGTGGGAAAGGCCTTACATTTTCTTTTGGCTTTGTAGGCTTTTTGGTTGGATGGGTCTTTTTTCCCCTTTACAATCTTCTCCTAAGCAGTTAACGAGCACCAGACCAAACGTTCCGTCTTTTGCTCTCCAACAGAAGTTCTTTTTTGTTCAAATTTTCTGCTTTTTTTTCAGGAAAAGAGTATTAAGCACAACAAGAAACTCGCATGCATATCTATAGGAGAAGACTATGGACCTACATAAACTATAGCTTGGAATTAAACCCCACATCTTAGACATGAATTCTGTGACTTTGGTAAGCAGAAGAGATGTCAGAGTATGTGTGAAGAGGGACAGTGGGAGATGGGGTGAAAAGGTTGATAGGAGGAATGTACTTGAACCACAGGGGGTAGAGCTTCAACAGATGAGTGCCCTGGTACTTGCAGGGGAAAAAAAACGAAAACTTGGGAGGAAAAAAAAAAAAGACGACAACAAACACCAATACTCCAGCATTTTAAAAGCCTAGCAACCAAAGGGTATACCAGATATCCTTTCTAGAATGCAAGGACCAGTACTTACGTTTGGGGATTTTTTTTATTTTTTTTTTTAGTTGGTTTGGCTCAGTGTTATTGAAAAAGTTTGTCCAAAAGTCCATGCACCGAGCCAACACTTATCAGGTTTCAATTTCCAGCTGAAGCCACAACCGTTGCTATGAAAACTAATGTGCAATTGTGTTCCAGAAAGCAGAGCAATGGAAAAGACTATATTGGAATGTAACAAATACATGCATTGGCACTAAGAGTAAAAATTGTATTATACCAACTTGTGTCATAGACATTTTTCTCCTCTTATTATTAGCGGAGAAATGTGCAAATCAACTTTATTGTCTGGCCAGAGGGTATTATGTGAACACTTACAAATTCCTCATCGCCCTACCTCAATAGTTTACCATCTCTCTTAAAATATGGAACAGCAATTTAAAAAGTCACCCCCACAATGGTCACTCCAGCAAAATTCAATGAAATACATAGCAGATTGCCAGTCTAAAAAAGGCTTTTGCCAGACAAAAGCCTGAACGGATCACGTGAGGTACCTTTGCCAAGACCCACATATCCCTTACACTTCCGCTGGACTATACAATACATGCATATTGGCTGAAGAGAAAAAAAAAAACAGGCAAGTAATATTTCCACTTTAGGTACAAATTCAAGCAGCAGAATTCATGCAGGTACTAAGAATACGTGAATAGTTAGCTAAGGCAGTTCTGTATCTATGGAAGAAACTGTTAAAACAACCACATTTTGTAAAAGTTGATTGAAATATTGGCTTTTCTAAACTCTTTCCATCACTTCAAAACAGCAAAAATTGCTTTAACTACATTTTTTAAAAAATTAAAAATCATTCTCCTATTTTCACAATATTCATGCATCTCCTCTTACTACATAAAAGATCAAGTCAGCACCAGAAGAAACAGATATGGGCTCCAAGTCAGCAAATACATGAAGTATACTCTTTACTTAGAGCATGTGCATGGTCACAGGAAAAGACAACTACATGCTTAATTCTACAGAAGTTTCTAACACACTGAATTATGAGTTGTGACTCTTCCCATCCTTACTATCAAGCTGACAAAAAGCTAGAAGAAAAATACCTCTGAATAGCATCAGCCATCTAGTCCCAGGAACCATACATAAAATGTGTGGAAAATAAACTTCATAAACTGAAGGAGCAAGGTTGATGTGCTGACAGCATTATTTGAGCCCACTGTCATACCTTGCATATCTCTCCTTTTGTCTAACTTAAAAATATTGGATATATTTGATCTACAGGTTGTCAGTTTCATACATTAAAGAAACAAAGGTCCACATGGAGCATTTTGTCCACGTTCATGCACACTCTCTGATTTGCAAAAAGCTGTGGGAAATTAGATCATCTTCAAGCAAGCATCCTCTGCTGTATTAAAGAATGGGAGTTTAAAGCCATCGTATCTCCAGAATCTGAAGTTCTCTTAGCAGCAGTGACCCATCCTCCTTTTCAGCTGAAGCAAGCTCAACAAGAAAAAAAACGCAGATTATCATATATGTATTTACATAGCTGATAAAAAAATTACTCCCTGATGACGCAATATTTCAGAGACAGTTTTACACTTCATATGCCCTACACAAATTAGGACTGTAAAATAAACAGAGCTAGAGACTTCGAAAGAACATAGGAGATGATACACACTTCAGTCCACAGCTTTTCTTGCAAGTCTTAAATAAAGTTATTTGAGTAATAACCTAAGGGACGCCCTTAAGGGGTAAAGAATTTAAGGACCAAAGTCAGTGAAAGCAGCAGAGCTGGCATAAATAAATATGTCAAAGACCAAAGAATAAAGTAGCAAGGTAGAGGGAGCAAACATGCAAGAAGAAATTACAAGCAGATTTTAACTCTGAGAAATAAAAAACAGAAGGAAAGTGGAAGCAAAAGACAAGAAAACACACACAGCTAGGACACAGCTATTATTTTGTAATAGATCTGTTTGTGAACAATGTTTTCCTATCCGCCCCCCAAGCCTCTTTACTGAAGGTGCTGTTTCACATACACTTTAAATCAACTGAATTGAATGTGAAAGGGGAAATCTTTCCCCTCAGCATTGACTGGTAGTTCCCACTCCCTCCCTTGTGCTAGTGCTAGCTCCTGTGGAGTTTTGCAGTGTTACTTTACCATAAATGGAGCACAGCAGAAGCACCAGTAAGTAGACTTATGTCCCCAAAAGCAGTAAGAACAGGTCGCTTTACGCCATTTGCGTAACATCTTCAGGTGGTACATTCAGCTTTCTAAAGAACTCCAGAGGCTGTTCACTAGAAATGTACCAAAGTGAGTTCATTTGTCTGTAAGCTAAAACACTTTTCTAAGGGGACCCCTACCAGCAGTGGCTTCGAGTCTTCATAGTGCGATCTACTGCTGAACAGAAAAGAAGGCTTGTCCATCACTTCTACTCTCTCACAACTGACTCCCCCCTCCTCACAGCCAGCGAAAACAAGTCTGGTAGTGCCAAATCAAACACTCGCAACGGAAACCTGCCATTAGGAGAAATACATCGATGCGTTTTCAAGCGTTTGCAAACAAGCACCCCGTGAATCACTGTTCACCTTGCTCTTAAGCGCGAGCATCCGCTTTACAAACCAATCCACTCGGCAGCTTACGGATGGGTACCATGCACGTGGCACCTGCCACTTGGTGTCTGCCCAGAACAGAGAAGTTTACCTCTGTCAGATCTGAAACAGGGAGAAGAGGAAACACGTTAGCTGTCCCCTTGTGGTATAGGCTTCTCATTAATGTTCCTCTTAAATGTTAACCAGTGATCAAAAAACCGAGGAAACTAGCAGAAAGTTTGTGACATTGTCCTTCAGTCTCTCTTCCCTGTCTTGCAACACTTGCAATAATGAAAGATCACACCACAAAACCAAATCCTGGCAAATAGCTTGATGCAAAAATGCTGATTGAAAGACAGCCTCACAATTTTGGGATTATTCTTCCATTCATCTCTGTAACACCATATGTATGCAGTTTATTTTATGTTAAGTGTCACATACATATTATCACCTCTTACGATCCGTACTATCAAATGCCTGCCAACATACTGGCTTCTACCAATTGCTTTTAGTTTCTCTTTCTCTCCCTTTCCAGTGTTATATTTGGAGAGAGGGGGGAAAAAAAGAAAAAAAAAAAAAAAAGGTGGCTGACTCAAGTAGAAGGAAAATTATCCGAAATCCTTTAAACAGTTGCGCTGTTAAATTGACACAAGTTTAACAACGTGTACTTGGCACGTTCCTCTTGCCACGAATACAAGAACCTTTTTCAAAAAACCTCATTCAAAGCAGGGAAATCTTTTAAAGATACAGCACAGACCTTACTGAATGGTGGTTTGATGGCTGTTACAAAGCCATTTCTAGTCAGAAGTGTTCAAACCACAAAGACTTCATAACTGCAAAACCTCCTTTTGAAATCTCCTTTTTAAGAGGATAATGACTGAACAGGGAGGCAAACCCAACCAACTCATTCTCCCTCAAAGTTGTACCTTCAGGACGGTGCAGGGATACAGCAGAGGAGAAAGTCTGCTAGACCCAGGCATAACTGTGCAGAGAAATAAAGCAGAAAAGACAACAGAACTTTTACTCGCTCCAAGGGTGTATGACACTTTCTACTCTCCAGGGTTCCCAAAATCCCATCACCTTCGGCAAACATTTTTTTAATACAAGGACACACTGCACATCTGCACCACAGCATGACAAAGAGAGCTCCTAAACTTTAAAGAGATCATTTACTTGAAGAAAACTGAAAAATCAAGTGATAGAGGCACAATTCAAGAGGAAAATGGCACATGATGGCCGCATCTAAGTCCCAAGCAAATCCTTATCTGAGAATCACAGATTTAGAAACGTTGTGGTTGGCAATATATCCAAAGCAGCAGCCTGTCACTGGAACAGGAGGACACTGCATGTCAGTGTGCAGGTGCACTGGCAGAGATCTGTGGAAACCTTTTCCTAGTTACAGTTGAATCTACAGACATTAGCCTCTCACTCCATCACAGACTGAACCCATCCAGAGCACCAAAAGAAGAAAACCACGCATCTTGTGTGTGAACACAGGAGCTCTGCTCCCTGTGTATCAACATGGAAAACATGAGATCATAGTCCACTTTATAGGCTGGACACTGTGAAAAAGCATGTCTATGAGCCCAAACCTGAAAATCAAAGAGACTTCTACTAGGTAGAAAAAACAAAGAGCGGAAGGAAGGGTGGAGCACCACGTTACTCTTGATCTGCAATTTGCTGCAGAACAGTATTGCTGTCAGGAAGTACAATGCACACAGCAGTGTTTCAGCAACAGTTACACCTTTACGTAGCATAACAAGCTTTTTGGGTGAATATTAGGGTGAGGGGCATAAAAAAAAAATCACTTAGGACGACGTATGCAGTATGTTGCACCTGAACAGTGAGGAAAAAGAAGTACTTGCTCTTAAGAACACACATGGTCAGGTTATATAATAATGACTACTGATCTGCAGATACTTTCAGTGACCACATAAAGAGTGCCACAGGGTAAGTAGATAAGAATTTTTCCTATCCGTTCATCAAAATGCATCTGAATTGTACTACTGAGTTTCTCCTGGCATATGGAGATTATAAGGAAAAACATCAAAACAGTACGTATAGAAACTGGTTCTCTTTCCCCTCTTCCTCATTAAAAAAAAAAAAACCCTCAGACAGTGACACTCATAGCAAAGTTGCAACCTACAGAGAAGTGTGTTGTACTGCACAGTGAGTTTCAAACAGATTACAAAAAGAGACAAAAGAAAGTCAGCTACCCCTATGCAACCTTCCTGGCATGAATAAACTGGGAATTGGTTACACTGGTCAAATCACACACTGGGATCAACAGACTGCAGACAGTATCTCTCAATAATACCCATTTCACATCATGTTAATGTTTTAGCCATATTAATCTTTATTTTCTCTGACTGGTGAGTTTTTAAAAGTTGTACTTTTAACAGCTTTATGACATGTGCGTTAAATGGATATTTTCCTTACAGTACACATGAGGGACTTTACCAGCAAATTGACACCACTGTTCTTCCTCCTCCTTATCTAGTTACCGGTCATCAGATTAGATCCCTACCACCTACTTATACAGCTAAAAAAAACCAACACACACACAAAAAAACCCCCACCCCACAAAATGGGGGGGGGGGGGGAAAAAGGGGGGGGGGGGGGAGTGTGTGCATGGTGGAATCAGGGAAAGAAAACCTTCAAAGAAAGCAAACTTGCAGCTCAAACTGGAAGAACTTTATGAAAATTCACATATATTTTTCTTTACTGTGTAATATTCTGTGTAAATCAATCAAGCAAGAATGACATGGAAAGAATAGGACTAATGCGAACAATGAATGATCCATAAATGTCTACAAGATTATGTAACTGAGGATGAGACTGTGTGTGTGTGTGTGCGCGCATTTGGGGGAAAGGAGGAGAAAGAGCTAAGGGGAAGAGGAGGAAACAACGTCCTCAGTCACAGATACAGGACTCTGCACAGTTCTTACTCAATTTCCCCCCTTCCCAAAAGATAAATATTTTCACTGGGGGCAATCAGGCGGCTAAGGGGCAAAAGCAATAGAAACCCATTTGCTTATGAATATACTTCAAAACATCCCCTGCTGAAATTGCACCGTAACTGCTGCATCACTGCTGCTCACAGGCAACCATGTTTATACTAAAGCAATTAACACACGGTACATTTCCTGCACTGTTATTATCATTGGCGCTCTCAGTGTGTTTGCTGCACATTTTGAGCCCTGGCAGGTGAAGGGGTATTCTGACACAGTTAAGGACAAAACATTGCCGATTTGAAATGTACTCACTGTTATTTTTCAGGAACTCCTCTATTTACTTTACACCATTCTCGGGAGAGTGCTGGACAGTTGTATTAGTTCTGCAAGGAAAAGATATTCAAAATAAACTTTGCAAAGGCTTCGAGCCAAGAAACTTTAAAAACCTAACTTTTTGGACCCAATACTCACTTGCTTCACAAGGCTGCGCACCGCGGCTTTGCATATTCGCCACCCATATTTCAGAACAATCATTTAATCTGAAATTCATCACCGGTTTGATCACTTGTATGAGCGCAAATCTAGGAAGAGGCGCGCACACGCACCCCCCCGTCCCCCCAAAAGGTCTGCAAGGCCGGTGGTGGTGGGGTTCATGCCCTCGGAGGAGGGGGCGGCGGCTGGGTACC
>NW_010548340.1:0-2577 GCF_000687285.1 Phaethon lepturus
GGGCATGACGTCGTATGGTAGGGAATATCTCTTTGGCCAGTCTGGGTCAGCTGTCCTGGCTGTGTCCCCTCCCAGCTTCCCGTGCACCCCAGGCCTTCTTGCTAGCAGGCCAGCACGAGAACCTGGACTGTCCTCAACTACTTAGCAACATCTCAAAACATCAGCACATCAACAGTTTCTCATCCCAAATCCAAAACACAGTCTCACACTAGCTTCTGTGAAGAAAACCAGCTCTATCCTGGCTGAAACCAGGACAGCCTGAGATGATAATGAAGCAAATAGGTCTAATGCAAGGTAGGCATGCTCTCCACAGAGGAAAGTAAACTCCTCAGACCTAAAAGCTTTCCTATAAAGGATAGAAAAATTTCCAACAAGACACTGGGAAGAAACCATAGAGCAATTTTGGAAAATTCTGAAGCCTCCCAAGGATGGGGACTTTAAAATGAAAAGATCTAAGTGAGATTTATTTGAAATATTGATTATTTCTCTAAGTCTCAAAGGGGGGAATCTGTTGAAGGTATGCAAGGAATTAAACTGGGAGTATTGTTTAGTCTCTGTGAGCAGTTAACAAGGTGCAACCTTGAGGGAAGGAACATAGTCACAAAAGAAACAAAACTACCGAACCTTGAGTGAACTATCCCTATTAACATGTAAATAACATATAGTTAGCAACCTGCCCCTGGGTGGGGAAAGCCCCCTCCTCACGAAAGTCCCTTCCTCCCTGAGCAAAAAGAAGGATGCTGTGACTTTAAGTGGAGACAAGGCTTGTGAGAACCAATGGGAACAAGTGTAACGGAGCCAACTTTTAAAAAATACTGATAACTGTTGCTCGAAGTGTATAAATATTTTCCATGTGTTAACTGAGGTGTGCTAGCTTTATGGATCTACCACCTAGCACCCAGCTCTGCGCAGATTTGGAATAAAAGCAAATATCTCGGCTCTGTGTGTTTTTTGGCTCTCTGCACACCAGGTGGAAGAACCCATATTTGGGACAACAAGACGACTAGTACATAATTAAATAGAAACTTTGGAAGAAGTCAGTTTTCCAGAGTTATGTTCTACTTCATAATAAGTCATCCTTTTCTCCTTCCATAATCTTCTACCTTTTTCATTATGTTTTACCAAATTCAGCAATATTTAAGTGCTTCACAGTACATCCTCACCCATACTAAGTGATCCATCCTTCACACTAAATGAGGCAAAATGTACCTGAGAATCTAGCCTACAATCAAGTTAGAAGATAAAAAGAAAACAAAAAAAGGATGACTTATCATGGACAACACTAATCTGCATTCTCAAGCTTTTCAATATTTTAACTTTGTTATGAACAACTGTTTTGTTTTCAAAGAAGGTAACTGCAGAGAATTTAGCTGTCCTACTCTAATAAGCCTCTGCTGAACACACAGAATTTGGTGTTGTTTCTCCCTTCCCTCCTGTAGGCTTGTTTCTTGCCTAAAGTTTCACAGCAACAACAGAAATTTAACACCCAGATGATACATCTTCAATTATGTTTTGCTCCAAAAGATGACGACACTAAACAGTGTTCTTAAAGATTACAGGCAAAGCAATTCATTTCCTCCTAATCACATTCTGAAAACAAACAACATTCCACTGATTAAAATAAAATAGTTATTAAAAACCCCACATTCTTAAAAAACAAACTAAAACAACCTCCCCACAAATCAGATACCTAATACAGAAAACCTCGAAAAATGTTAAATAAAGAAATTACAGAAGGCATAGGCAGTCTTGACTAAATAGTGGTATTTGTATTCAAGCTTAATTATCCTTGTAACTTTTTTTTTCCATTTTAGTAACTCATTCTGCAGTTTCTTCCATCCTTACCCTGACTTATATCCAAACATTACCTTTCTCCTTGTCAGTCTTTATATTTAAATGTAGTATTATGTGTTCACAGCTCCCATTTTGCTGAGGTGTTAAGCATCAGATATACTTCTGTTATGCATGAAAATGGAGCTAATCCCTGTCATAAGGGTTTATAGAAACCTAAGAAGCTTTGTTCCATTATTAAGCCATCCAGAAAAACATATGCAGCAAGTTAACACAAACCATCGAACAAACAATTTCTATTTATAAACCAATTCCTCTACTCTAGCTACCCAGTGTAATATATATTTTTGACATCATATATACAAGTACTGGTTTCTCTCAAACAATGAAATGAAATAAAAAAAAAAAAAAAAAAGAGAGAGATGGCATCTTTCTCTACCACATAATACAGATGACTAAGTTTTATAACTCCAAAATTGCAACGTAGGAAAAGAACTTAATGTACATTAGAAGCAACTATGTACGACTAAAGTAATTAACCACAGAACAAGCCTTTGAAGTTTACCAAGGTTATTCTTTCAGGAAAAATAAAAAATTAGGTATTTTAAAACTGAAATCCAAGAGATCAATGAGGTTTTAAAAAAACCTACAGCTACAAATTCAGATAAAATGGGAACTATTTCATCATGGTGAAGAAGGCTTTCTACTAAATGTATTGTGCATAACGTTCAACTGTATAATAGAGGCAAAAAAAAAATTCACAGAATCATAGAATAGTCTGGGTTG
>NW_010548341.1:0-50762 GCF_000687285.1 Phaethon lepturus
CTGATGAGGGGTCTGGAGCACAAGACTTATGTAGAGCAGCTTGTTTAGTCTGGAGAAGAGGAGGCTGAGGGGAGACCCTATCACTGTCTACAACTACCTGAAAGGGGGTTATGGCAATGTGGGTGTTGGTCTCTTCTCCCACGTAACTAGCAATAGGATGAGAGGAAATGACCTCAAGTTGCACCAGGGGAGGTTTAGATTGGATATTAGGAAAAATTTCTTCACCGAGAGAGCGATCAAGCATTGGGACAGGCTGCCCAGGGAGGTGGTGGAGTCACATCTCTGGAAGTGTTCAAAAAACGTGTGGATGTGGTGCTTTGGAACATGGTTTAGGTGGCATGGTGGCGTTGGGTTAATGGTTGGACATGATGATCTTGAAGGTCCTTTCCAACCTAGTGATTCTGTGATTCTGTATGAAGAATGAAGAATAGCATTTAAATGATTCCATTCAAACATACCAAACTGTGTCCAGAAATGATCAAATTCCTTGGAGTTAGCTGGAAAGGCTCTTCTAAGTAAGTGACATTCACGAACAATACATAGAAAGCTAAAGCTCAGAGGTAGATTAGAGATGGAGAAGTCTCTTTTAGAGGTAAGAACAGGGGCCAAAGTTGAGGCTGAGACCCTGAAAGCTAGCCTCGGCAATGAAAACAGCTTTGTTTTCATACCTGGTGAAAAGAAAAGGGCTTTCATCAGTCATTTTCTGGTTGGTAGTTGTCTTTCTTTTGCTTGCTTTGATTTTAATGTTTTCTAATCAGAGACCTTCTCAGACTTACGATTCACAGATGTCCTGTTGTATTTTGAGGCCACTTGAGGCAGATGTGCAACGAGGAACCCGAGGTAGGTGAAAGGGGGTAGCAGCATGAACTGATGATGCACCTTCATGTAATTTACTTTGCTGTTACAAGGAGGTGCATGACTTTTGGCATATCTGAAGGCAGTGGTCAGCCCAAGGAATAAATTTCCTTCCTCCGTGGAATACCTGCAAGCCTTGTCTTTTGGTGCAGCAGCCATCTCACAGGCTTTTAAGCATTGTGCAGAGTAGAAAAATATCTCTGACCTTAATAAACTCTTTGGTATTATTGTCTTAATGGAAAAGTATTATGAAAACAATACAATTTCTTTAAATATAATAAAAATTTTTGGAGATTTTAGTCATCTGAAGGTACTGGTCCTTCTTAACTTTCCACTTATGCGATTATCCAGTGTGTCTCTCTAATTCAGCTATGTTGTAGGTAAGTATCTCATGCAGCCTGCTTACTGGGATGCTAGTTGAGATGTTTTGAGAGTAGTGGAAATATTCTACCTAAATCAAAAGGGAAATGCTAAGAAAGATGATGTTTTAGAACAGGCATTCATTAGGTCTCTCACAAACTAAGAAGGCATTTTAAACGAATATCAGAACTTTTATTATAAAACATAAACAGCTAAATACCCCATCTGAATACTCCAGTCAATGCATATGGCAAGCGTAAGGTAAGATCATGTGTTGATCTGAGTACCCATTTTCAGTCAGTGGCTGCCTTTATTATCAGTGCAGCAGTAACTTAAATAGCTCCCTTTCCTTCCTGACAAGTCTCTTCATTGTTTGTGCTAATTTTTTTAAGAGACCCGACATGTCTTTTGGCATTGGAAAACGTATTTTTAAAAAATGATGCCCCACATTATCACCCTGCAATTCAGAAAGAAATTACCAAACAGATTAGAGATTAAAGAAAACGTACGTAACAGACGATGACAGAAGAAGAAACAGGAAGATGTAAACCTGCTTTCTGCTAACAGCTCCTGCCAGGGCCGTGGTGCAGCAGAGCTCTGGAACACCTCCGCGAGTGCAATGCCAAGAGGCTGCGGGAGAACTGGCGCTGCCGGGACGATTCACTCCACGCAGCGGTAGATGGAGCTAATTAACTACTCTTCATGATTGAATGAGCAAATGTAAATGGCAAATGCTAGTAAAGGAGGGCTCTGGGGAAAAGCTATTACAAGCTGACATTTGTACTATGGTAACCAGGTCATGTTTGTAGTGACAGATTAATTAAAATCAGGCAAAACAGCATTGTCAGGTGTAGTGTTGAGGACTTCCGTTTTTCACACTGAAGTTCAGACTTCTCAAACCCAGACTGTTATTTCCATCATTTTAGCCACCTAAATTGTTAAAATATTCTGACAGTCTTCAATGTAACATCATGACCACAATACCTTGTGTTTTAAGCTTGAATTTTCTATCCTTATGTCGAGGTTTTCTCTTGCACATTATCATGTTTCAAATCAAAGTATTATAGTATCTCAGTATTTCATGGCAGGCAGAATCGTGGCAGTACCAACATTTTTCCTATAAATATTTGAGAATCCTAGATAAATGTTCCCATGTAATTCACTGGCACATTGCTAACAGTTGACACAAGGATCAAATTAATTTTAAAAGCCAGTTCAAATCACAGAATCACATAATCATTAAGGTTGTAAAAGACCTTTAAGATTGTCAAATCCAACCATCAACCCAACACCACCAAGCCCACTAAACCATGTCCTGAAGTGCCACATATACACATTCTTCGAACACTTTCAGTGACAGTGACACCACCACCTCCCTGGGCAGCCTGTTCCAACGCTTGACCACTCTCTCCATAAAGAAGTTTTTCCTAATATCTAGTCTAAACCTCCCCTGGCGCAACTTGAGGCCATTTCCTCTCATCCTATTGCTAGTTACGTGGGAGAAGAGACCAACACCCACCTACCTTTCAGGTAGTTGTAGAGAGCGATAAGGTCTCCCCTCAGCCTCCTCTTCTCCAGATTAAACAACCCCAGTTCCGTCAGCCGCTCCTAAGACTTGTGCTCCAGACCCCTCACCAGCTTTGTTGCTCTTTGGAAAAGTTTCCCTTGAAGACAGGGTTTGTTGAAATGGTGGGAAACTGAGCCATGGGAGTCTTCTGGGCTGATCAAACAGGTTGCTGCAAGAACAAGCTAACTCAACCTGAGAGCTGGAGGCTGGAGTGGATTCTGCTCACTTTAGAGAAGTGGGTGCTTGACAGCGCTTCAAGTAGATAAGCTTGACATGATTTTGAAGTCTGTAATGGATTTGCCATTACTTGTTATATAACTTCATAATTAAAACCAGGGGTCCACTTTAATAATATTGCCAAATTCAGCTTTTCATCAGTTTCCATCTGGAGACATCTTTCTTCCTCAATCCCATCTGACAGTCAAACTTTCCATCCTCAGAAAGAGAAGGATAAGGGGGTGTTTGGGGGCATTTCAGTCTCTTGATGTGAGTTTACTCATATAATTTAGGTTCTGGGTTTCTTTCCAAACTGGAAAGGACCTGATTTTCTCATTCCAGGTCAAACATAGCCAAAACTTCAGAGGACAAAAAACCCGTAAGATCTTAGCACCATCACATGCGCACACAAACCATAACCCCGATTAATTTTCAAATTCTGCTCTGAATTTAAATTTAATCCAAGTTTAACCACTGGATAACTTCGTCTGTATTAATACACAAACAGCTGCACCATTGTTGCTTCCCGTGCTGTAGCAGGTAACTTTTGGAACCTAGACAGTAAAAGGATTTGATAACAGGGTTAGCTGATTTCTCAGAAAGGAGGGGAATGACATTTTTCTGCTTTTAAGGCAGATCAGGAATAGATCCACAATAGCAGCTCTCATAACACTGGCTCTAGCTGGGGCTTGGCTGCTTTGGAAGCAGAACAAACTGGCAAAGTTAGAAAAAAATTAACGTGAGAGTATAAAATGGATTTCAAACCTGAATTACATACTGTCATTCTCCGCTTGCTGCTCTTGGCCTGCGTTCTGATGTTAATGATGTTGCTGCAAAACAACATGCATTGCATCTCAGAAACAGTAACAAACTTGTCAGATTTGCCAGCATTGCATCCACTGATACATCCTTGAAAGATGCAGAAGAAAGGGTTACCTCCTCCTTTTCCATGTCCCAGTTTCTTTAGGAGCCAGTTCATTTCAGTCCACTTCCAATTTTGGTTTATCGAGCACCTGCTTTGGATGAGTACCACGACAGGGTGAACAAGAATCACCTAACACTGCATTAGTCTCTTCTAAGGGAACCATCTGTACAATTAGAGGCATTTAAATGCTAGTCCATTAGACTCACACACTGAACTGTGTTATGCATGTCGCTAATTCAGTCCTAATCAAAGTGTTACCCATTCACAGCAATACATTTTCCATGATACCTAAGGAATACAGCTGTCCTTTTCTGGGGTATTTTCCTTCCCTGTGAAGAAAAGAAGACCTATAGGAAAAGCTTCTACCCTACACTATAAGTCTATGAGTTGGCCACAGGGACCTGGTCCAGTCCTTGCTGTAGTTTTATAACCCTTACCTTGGCAACCCTTCAGTGCATTTCTGAGAACACAAGAACTGACAGCCTTGACCTCTCAAAATGGCACAATCTTAAAAATAATAATACAGCAGATTAAGGTCTGAAGAAATTTTGTAAGTAGCTAAATATAGGTTGAACCTTTGTCTCAACTTCTTTCACAGAAATATGAATCAGAGATTGAGCATCATTCTATCATCTTTCCCCATCATTCTTTACCATCTTTGTATAAGTGTTGTGCTCAAGTATTATTCCTAGTACTTTTGGAGGTCCTTTCATAATGAAAGTTTCAGCAATCCTTGTAATTTTTTTTCTTTAAAAGAAAAAAACTAAAGTATGACGTGCAAATACTCTAAAGACTTTGAAGTCTGAGGCTTCGTATGCCCCGGGATAAATTTAATTCTACTGAACAATCTTTTCATGCACTGCTGGTCCACATTTTGTGAAGCCTGATAATAAGAACTGTTAACTCTGGAGATTTCCATACATTTCCATAGAGGATCCCATATGGATGCCAAATAAGTGGCTGACTCTGCACTATTTCAAACTGCATATGCTCACAGATGCTACGGTCTTATTTCAAATGACCAGACTCAAAAATGCAAACTCCTTGTTCTGTGACTGTCCTTTCCAGCACATTCCAGCTGCTGGGTCAAGCCTTGCTAAATTTTTGGAAAATGAGGTGATATGGCAGCTGTAATGGTAAAAATTTTTTGTGGTTGATTGGTCCCACTATGCACCGCCAAATAATGATACTATAAGAGCCCAAAAGGAAGAAGAGGCAATTCATTTATTTCTACCCTAATATACTAAAATCCTAATTTCTAATACACCACTTCTGGGCCAATAATTTCAAAGTTATATTTGCTTTGGGTTACCATGCATTAACTTAAAGTCTTTGGACAGTATCTGCACCTTTGTTTCTGTAGCCCAGCTGTAGGTTACCTTTTCTGTAAGCAAGTGCACATAATGGCCTGAGCTGGATTTCTCTCCTGTCGGGTTACTTGAATGACCATGCAGCTCTTTACCAGCAGAATCAAAAACTGTTTCTGCATCTTTTGCATCTCTGCCTATGTCCGTGTTCTAGCTCTAGCATTTCCCTTCCCAGAAGCCTCTACATCGTTCTGTGATGTCAGGTCTCCAGATGCACTGCCGTGCTGTACTAAAGATGACAGAGGGACAAGCCAAAATCATCAATTTTAATGATATTTCAGCATCATTCTGGTCCTGTGTCATTCCTGTGTACGTTGCAGCCATCAATCTATGTTTGTCTAAAATGGTTCGTGCCAGAACCTTAAATGTAGAGAGGGCTGAAGAGGCTAATTTATTATATTTTGACAAGGACAAGCCTCATCTGGCAATGCAGTGTGGCTGAGTGCATCTGGTGAATAGTGCATCCACTTTCTCATCTCAGATCCAGATTGCTCTGTTAGTTTTCATGCCCCTCTTATCCCTGTGCTTTCTCCGTCCACCCTGGTTTCCTTATCACGTAATAGGATTGTGCCTGTATCTTCCAATGTAATTTCTATTGGCTTTCAATACGCGCGATGCTGAGAGCACATGCTGGTATGTAAGCCTCTCTCGCTGAGAGGTGGGATCACTCACCCCAAAATGTACTGCTTCTTCCGGAGCGCAGAAGACTATTGGCCATGGCTGCTGGCTTCTCTTGTCCCTTTGATTTGAATCACTACCTGCACCAAGGGGATCCTCTACCCACACCTCTGCCATCAAGAACTCTCTAATGAAAAGCTTCAGAGACTTAAATAGAAGGGGTGAAGAGTGCGTTAGGTTAGATGTGTCAATATATCTGCCCATTAGTCCATGCTACCTAGTTTTTTGAACCAATCGCTGTATTTTTACCAAATATGATAAAGGAATAGAAATCTGAGAGATAGGATATTCCTAAAAGCTTTATGAAAATAGATGTCCAGGTCAGAGAGATATCTCACTGTTACCCACTAAGAAAAACACAAGCGTGAGCTGGAGTCTTTTTAAATCCCAGAGAATACACACTGAAGAGAACACATCTAAGTGCCTCAAATGCAGAACAAGCTTCAGTCACAATTTACATCTTCCAGATATGAGAGTCAGTCGACACCGAAACACAAATCTGGAGCAAATCGGACTTCATTAGCTCTAATATCGATGAGCTACTACTCTTCTCTGGTTCTCAGAGACTGAAAGTGAGGTAGAAGGGCAGAAGTACTGCTCTCTCTGGTTTTTTCCTGAATTACAGTGAGAGTTAGAATTTATGTCTTCAGCTTGGCCTGTTGAGAACACTGTACAAATGATGCTGCCATAGCTATAGAAAAAATATTTATGTCTCTAATCCTCTTGCTCTCATTCTCCTCCCACCCTTTCCTCCTTCGTTCATCTTTGTAAATACACTCTTTTAGTATTAGACCAGCATTTTTTTCAGATGAATTTAAATCTCTCTCTTGGTGACATGAGCTAAATAAAAAATCGGCCTGCCTCCTTCACCTCCGGCCCTGGATGGCCTCATGGAAATCAAACTGGTACATAGAAGGGGAAGGAGTTACTGGAAGAAGTGGCTTCACCTTTGTTAAAAGAACAACTAAAGTAAAAATGTTAACTCGTAGCTGAAACAAATTTATTGTATTCATCTCCCGAGCAGATTATGTATTTGTAATCCTGATTAAAGAGCAGGTCACTGGAATTTTACAACATATGCAGAAGATATTTTATCTAGAATAAAAAACAAACAATGATCAGAAGAGGGTGCTCTCAGCTCATGCTCTTTTGGTTTTGTTTTGAACATTTTGGTGGGAGTCTGCAGAATTTTTCTGGGATTTTTCACTGAATAGATTGCCCTTCGTATTGCACCATGTGTAAAATAGAGGCTCAAGTCTTTGATTCTAGACTTTTCTATATGCTTTAGAAGGCTTTCTGGAATATTAACATAAGTCATTCCACAATGAACTTGCTGTTTGGGCTCACACTATTTTCTACGTTATGTTTATGTTCTCATGCAGTCACACTCTGGTGACAATAATATTTACAGGAACTGAATTCCCAGCACCCATGACTGAGTGCTATGGAAAACTTTAAGAATTGCAAGAGCAGCAATTCATTTCAATAACACTTGCATTTTTATCCAGGCATAAGAAAGAAAAAATAACATACGGCTTCAGTGATCAATTTCCGATTATTGAAATATCCCACATATCTAAGTATTCACAGACAATTGACCTTTAGAGAAGAATCTAATGAAAACTTAGTGCTGCCAATAATGAGTTTTTTAGCAAAGCATTTGAGCACCGAGTTCACTTCAGGGAGTGTGGTACATCAGAAAACACCTGACATTTGCTGAGTTTTATTAAGGCAGTGTCGATGTCACGGATAAAAATAATCCTTTTAAAAGTTTGTTGATATATGTATGCAGTTTCTCCATTCTCTGGAGGGCGTCTTTTAAAGGATGAAATTTTGCTGTGCACACAGCACTAGAACACAGGAATAAGTCATGGCTATAATCCCAGACGTTTGCGGGCTCGGTTTTCTTGTCTGAAGTGGTGTAGCACAGCGTACGTTCAGGCAGAAGGCAGGCACACTCTTAGCTGGTGCACTGCAGCGTTAGCTCTGGTCCAGCCTGCTCATGGAGGAGACCTCCCTGGCTCTGATTCCGCGCTGTTTCGCTTTTTCTAGCAATACTTACACTTGGATTAAGTACTGTGTAGCCACCTTTTACAGGCACATACGAAAACTGCCTGGAGGGGGAGGCTCACGCTTCTTGTGTTCAACAGCAGTGATTGAAATGGATTGTAAAAGGATTCTCACTTCCTGTGCATGTGTATGTATATCTATACATGTCTAAACATATATCTGTACAAATGTTTCTTGAAAAAGCATGATTTTATGGGTTGGTTTCTTCTGCACTTAGGAGACTGCTTTTCAATTATGTGCATCAACGGTCAGGTCAAAAATCAAACCAAGTAATAAACAGAGCTCCTGCAGGTCCACGTGCAGAGAGGAGCTACTCATCAGCATGGCCTTTTGGGAAAGAGTTAAGAAAGTAAGCAGAAGAAAAAGTAGAGTCTCTGCCTCACTGAGTCCATTTACATTTCTGGAAAAATGGCTGCTGCTTGCCAGGACTCCAAGATTAAGGAAAACCTGTCTTCCACCATTTTAGACATAGGTTTATAATTTAATTATTTTTCAGAAGAAAAGGAAGAAATGAAAGTGAGAAAACACAAAAACAAGGCTATTTTTTTTATGAAATGTTTATATGAAAGCACTGTATTACAAGGAGGTAACCTGTCACTGCTATTCTAATGATTTCCATCCAAGTTCTTGCTGTTCCTGCACTCCTCAACATGACAGGCTAAAAATGAAGGACCCGTGTAGCTGGCAGCACTGTCCCAGCTGTTGGGAGAGAAGCTCATTTCTGGTCTCACACGGATTAGTGTAAAGTGGGACCCAAAGGCATATCAGAGAATAAAACATATGAATTATTGGATATTCACTACGTATTGAAGAAGGGAGATCAGAGACCATAGGTCACCTTTGAGGCTACTTAGGCTGGGAGAGTATCTGGAGGGTCAGCAATGAGGGTGCCTTAAAAAGTCATAGGAAAAAGAAGGAACTGAGCCATCAGGTCAGCAATAAGCTAGCACAGATGGAAAGGCAATACGTACCCTCTAATCACACCGATTGTGCAAGAGACACTAGAATGTGGAAAACAATTGCAGAGGGATGCTCACAAAATCATAGCTGACCTCTCTGAGACTTGGAGAGGGAGAATAGATACAAGTGATCTGCACTGCAGCTAAAACACTGCATTGCAGACAGGAGAACTGAGTTTTGCCCTTAAGATCTAGCAAGTATTACAAATACAAATGTGTGTGTAGCTTGACCTGCGAGCTGGTAAGACACTGCTTCCATTGCTGCCTGGCAAATTCAGTCAGATTCAGCTAAGGGATTATAATGATGTTAGCAACAATCACTCAGTTTTTAAATGCCCAGAAGAAAATTAGCAGAGGTGTAATGAGAGCCCTGTAAGGTGACACTTTGGCAAGTATCAGTCTATTTCCCCTATTTCCAAGACAGATTTCCACCCAAAATGGGGTTACTTGTAGTAAAGGAGGAGATAGACAATCCCATCCCAGAACAACGCAATTTCCCTGTCTGATTGCCTTTGCATTTGATGAGGTGTAGGCTGAACAAAAGAGGAGTCTGAAGGTTTGATTTTCAATAGATTTTACTTCACACTGACAAACCAGCATAAGGAGCTCTGTAGCCTCACAGAGCACTGGACTGAGATTTTCTGAGACTTCAATGCTAGTCCCAGCTCTGTTGGTGTCCTTTGCAGCTGGAACCTCCCCACTTACTAACATTTCACATAAAAGTCCCTGGTCTAATAAGGCAAACTGCTATCAGCAGCTGTTACTCTTAAAATAAGAGAAGAGATTTACTAGTAAGACTTTAGGCATCCTAGTCTTCTGGGCTGGGGAAAAGGAAGGAGAACCAGAATCTTGGGGTATCTTTCAGTCCTCATTCCTTTGACTCTATGATGACCTTTATTATCAGGGCAAGTGAAAGCACAAAGGCATGTCAAAAGTCATATGGTGAAGATATCTGTTTCGATTTGAAATATTTCTTAATAGAAAACAGTGTTAATAAAAAGCAGACCGATGCAGTTTATCATTATAAGCTCTGAATCACAGCTTTTTGGATGTGGAAGGCCAACAAACATGAGTACATTGTGTAAAACAGTTACCTGCAAACTATTTTGCAATAAAAAAACTACCTTGTATTTAAGGCAAATTTAAATAAAATATCTCAAATAACTCTGTGTAGTTTTTCTAGTTCAGTGGAAAAAGATAATTGCTTTTCGCAAGAAGTCATCTTAGCATTTTCTCTGTTTGATGCCTCAGCCTGCAAAGAACGAACTGAATTATTCCACTACTGAAAATATCTAAGGACAACGGGCTGTTTTTTATAGGTCACAACAAAGAATTTATATTCAATATTTCTGCCTTGGTTTGACTCTGCCTTCACCAGCACTTTCATAGCTAGCAAATGATCTGTGAATAGCTGCTCCTCTGGCCCCAATATCTGAGGGAGCAGCAAGCTGTAAATTGCCATGATTGGGCATATTCTTAAACATTCACATTTGTTGCCTGTATTCTTCTTTTGGCTGCCACTGAAAACCTGTCCTGATTACATGTAAAAGTGTAGATCCCTATTTATTGCCTCTTGCTCTTCAGCTAATGATTTAACCTCACATAATTTTTTTGTAGCTTTTATTGTTCACTATTGAGTATTTTACCATCCATAAAGGTCCACGGCCTGAAAGCTGGTACTAAGCCGATTTACCTGCATTGATTGGTAATGATTTTACATAAAAAAAAGACCATCAGTATATTTATTTCATGGATCCAACTTTTGGATCAATTCTTAACCACCCACTTTTGAGTGACTACCACTTTACTGCAGGTGGGGTACCAGCAGAACGGCTAGAAAGTATCCTGCTCCTTTGACAAGCCAGCATGAGGGCTTACCAGGGGGATTTTTGACCTCTGAGGAAAATATAAGCAAGAAAACTGGAGAAATCCTGGAATAGACTTTGGAATATAACATATATTTAAAAAACTCAGCATGGATTTCTGCAATAAAACTAAAGTAAAGAATATATGAGTGACCCTGCACCCTTTGCACCTTGTTGGTAAAGTCTGCAGGGATCCATCTCAGATTTTTTAAACAGAAGAAAACGAAACTTTAAAACTAGCAGCAGTTGGGTTTTGATTTAAAACAGGCATTTATACAAGTTGATTTTCTTTTCTTCAAAAACTACAAAAAACAATGAATATTTTATAGTTGAAATTTCATTTATGTATAGAGAACCACAAAGTTATTTCCTCATTGCAGTGACGATAATTGTATCACTTCAGATAACCCACAGACATCTCTTTAGGACAGAGAACTATTCAGTATCATGTGAATTCAATCCTTTTCAGAATTATCACAGCTGGTGGATAGGGAATAAATGACTGAATGAAGGTTTGCAAAATCCTGCCCTATACTGACACAGCGATTTCAGCTATTCATGGGACTGTTTTGGGAATCTCTTCATCAAGTAAGATATTTGGTCTGTAAAGACTTTTCAACAGTCCTGTTTTTAGCAATACATATGTCCTGCTTTTTTCCCCTTTTGAGATCTGTTTAAGGTCTATGTCTTTAACACTGACTTTCCAAAGACTTAAAAATGTCTATGTGATGCACTTTGGGAATTTTTGTCTAAGTAGAGGATTGAAGGTTGATTCCTGTGCTTAGATGCTTTGCTCAAAGATGAACAGTAATGTGAGTTTAAAATCTACTTGCTGTCCATATTTTGTCCATGTATTTCTCCTGAAGTCTTGCCAGTGAGAGAACTGAGTCTGAGTCTATGGCCAGGTGAAAGAAGTAAAATGCTAACTTGTTGTTTTAGTTAATTAGTTAAACTTGTTTTAGTTTGTTAGTAAAACCAGTATCTAATACTGATGACGCCTCTTGAAGTAGAGACTTAGGATTTAAAGGGACTAAAAAGAAGAGATTCAGCTGTTATCACTGTTGAAGACCTACAAAATTAAAATGTAGTTATTGAGTCATACTTAAGCTCTGCACAAATGGCAAAAAGGTTTTTCCTTAAACACCTGTGTATTGGCTAATGGTCTACAATTCCTTCCTCTTCCTTTCTTCTACCCTGATATATATCTTGCATATGGGTTGGATGCTTCTGAAAACGAACCAATAGAATGAAGGACAACACTTCTAATTTTTTTTTTCCCTTAATCAATGGGAATACTGAAATTGGTTGTAAACAGGTGTGAAACAGGACCTGAAACCTTCTTAAGAAAAGGTCTGTGGAAAGATATCGAAGGGATACCTGTGGTGTGTGACTGAGTTGCTCAGTTCCTTCCTCTGCTTGAAGCTTTGCCTAGCTGGATAAAGCAAAGCAGCAGGGGGTGACACGGAATGAAGAGATTAAGAAATGTTGAGTCAAGATATATGTATATAAACAATACTTCAGGAACAATATTTTAGAAAGGGGAAAAACATATCTGAACTTCTAGGTGGGACAATGGTATTTTATTTATCTGTCTTGCAGCATTTTATGCTACTTTTCTGGCAGACATCCTGCAACTCGGTGAGTCTTGGGGAAAGGCTGACAGAAAGATGATGCTGTGGGGATTTCAATCTTACTGATTTATAATTTTGGTTATGCTGCTTTGTTAGTGGATCATGTATTATTTCTTCCAAATGAAAAGCTGCAGAAGCAGGTAATACTTTTCTCTGAATTTCAATATTGACTTGGAATGCATGATGGTTTAATATTTTGTTGTTGTTAGTGATTTAATTGACAGTATTAAAACACAAAAAACCCCTACCAACATCAAAACAACCAAGGACTTTATGCAATTTTCTGTGTCCAAAGAAGGGCAACGAAGCTGGTGAGGGGGGTGGAGCACAAGTCTTATGAGGAGTGTCTGAGGGAACTGGGGGTGTTCAGTCTGGAGAAGAGGAGGCTGAGGGGAGACCTTATCGCTCTCTACACCTGCCTGAAAGGGGGTTGTGGTGAGGTGAGTGTTGGTCTCTTCTCCCACGTAACTAGCAATGGGGCGAGAGGAAATGGCCTCAAGTTGTGCCTGGGGAGGTTTAGATTGGGTAATAGTAGAAATTTCTTTATGGAGAGAGTGGGCAAGCATTGGAACAGGCTGCCCAGGGAGGGGGTGGAGGCGCCATCTCTGGAAGTGTTCAAAAAACGTGTGGATGTGGCACTTCAGGCCATGGTTTAGGGGACGTGGTGCTGTTTGGTTAATGGTTGGACTTGATGATCTTGAAGGTCTTTTCCAACCTTAGTGGCTCTGTGATTCTGTGAATTGATCCCATGAAGTAGGTGCCAGTTTGTGGAGATGTGCGTGCTACACTGCAGCTAGCTTGTTAATCAGGAAAATTGCTGCTCTAGTCAACTGGCCCAGTCAATTAGGACAGATGCTTCCCAAAAATGTTACCCCCATCTCTCTCTGTGCTGGTGTTCAGACTGCGAACAGTCCTGATAGGGACAAGGAGTGGCGTATTATCCTTTGCTATGCAAAGGTGGGTGTGAATTTTATTTGGGGGTTTCCTTACGCTGGCAAGTGTAAATTAAATTTTCCTTTTCTCAGGAAAGGAAGTAGCGTTGTTCTGCAATTACACCCATAAACTACTTTCTTTTCTTCTTTCTCTGGGTATTTCTTGTTTCTGAGGATGACATCATAGGCTCAGTTGTTCCTTGCACCTGAGGTCAGATTGGTGGTGCGGAGTGGGTAGGGATTATCTGGATTGACATGGATGTTTGGTGCCCTTCTTTCAATGAAAGACCTGTGCAGCAGAGATTTGTTCTACTAAATCTCAGATACGCATTCCCCTTCCCTGTGTCCCTCCTGTGCCATATGAGGCACAGGACATGCTTCCTCCAACACTTCATGAATTAAGTTTCCAAATACCAATGAGCTATTAAAGATAAGAATTTAATTTGTTCTGTCATTGGATGCTGGAAGCATCTCTCTTTTTTTTTTTTTTTTTTTTTCACCAGGAGAAATGGTAAGGTGCCCAGCAGGTTACATAGGGAGTTGCGGAGGGGAAGGGTTTGCACTGAAGCCTTCCTAATGAAGGGTTTAGACCGCTGATACATGTCACTGTTATTGGCTTGTGTGTATGTAAATGGTGTATACCGAGATAAACACTTAAATCTTTGCGACCCATCTTGGTGTTAATAAGGCCATTCCTATAGGGTGTTCACTGTATTCTGCTTAAATAGTCTTCTAACGTACACAACTCAGTGTATTTACTGAGCCAATATAGATCATCCTCTTTATTGAAAACCACTGTGTTCGATAACATTCCAGAAAAATGTCTATAGTCTTGCTTATTATACCACAACCTTTTCAAATATTGTTTCTCAGAACAAGTAATTTAAAAGTTAGTCACAGGACATGTGGTAAATAGTAACATAAAGAAAAATATGACTGATTATGTCTAGATCGGTGTTATTTGCGGACCAAGTGCCTGATCGAATTTCCAATGGAAGTAATGATAATCTTTGTTTGACTTCAATTAAAGTTTCATCAGACTCTAGAGCCTCCAAACAAATTAACCTACATGGAAGGAGTATGTTAATGTGAATGAGCAAGCTCTTGCTTAAACTTCTTAAGTTTAAGGTCCGCAACATGTCTGCAACAAACAGCTGTTACTAAATATTTCTAATACACAGAATCTATCAAAATTTAATTGTTTTCCAGCTGGCTAATAGTGATTTGAGAAGATAAATTTAAACTGACCTCAGTATAAAAGGAGATATTTTTTCACTTCCTGTGATTCACTTATCAAGTTACAAATGATGGCAACCAGGCGTGAGAGTTGCAGAACATTTTCTTTCTGTACTAAAAAAGATTTTCATAGTAACTAAGTTTGTAAGAGTAGACTAGGCAAGTGAGGAGCACTTACTAATTGCATCTAACTGAGGAAGCCTGTGGCATAATAAGCTTTTTCTTCCATAGATGGGCTTAGCACCCTTTTTGCCCATGTGCAAGAGACTGCCGTGAGGAGAGCCACACTGCAGAGCATTCTGCATGCCCTGAAGACTTCCATGCATGGCTTACTCTGAATTTATTTCCAAAATGCACCACTTAATGTGAAATGTTCTCAACGGAAAGCCTCATAGACCTTGGTTTATCACTTTTTAATTACTGTGCACACAAGTGCATTGACATTAAGAGTTAGTGCCACACATCCCACTGGTTCTGAAACTTTTCTCTTGTGTCTACCTCTTACCCAATTTTACTAGTAGTGGTAGAAATACTTCTTACCATGCTTATGTACTCAAGTGCTCTGTCATTCTTTGTGCTACAATGGATACCTGTGGCTTTTTTATCTACCCTTAATGCCCAATAATGTATTCAACTGCTAAATATCTCTGTTAGTCTCCAAATGCTAATTAACCCACTAGTGAACTCACTAAGGAAATTAAGGCTGCAAGGCATTTTTCCAACCTTGACAGACACGGAGAAGTAGCATTCGGGTAACTAGTCATGTATGACTGAGTATAAAGCAAAAGCTTTATAATTGAACATCTAGAAGAGATGCGTGTGCCTGCCTACTTCAGCTTGAAACATGAAATCATTCCATTTCTTGGATCTGCTCAGGCTGGCAGAAATATCATTAACGCAGCATTTCACATTAATTCCTTGGATTTAGCCTTTGGAACTTACAAAGGATGAACAATAATGCAGTGACATTTGCTGATGGACTGGGAAATCTGGGTAGCCTGCATCAGGAGGTGAAGGGGTATGAGTTGAAAGACATTCCTCCCACGGTATGCACATCTGTAGGTTTGACACACTTTCTCTTCTGTAATGAGGCATGAATATCTAATTACAGCATGTTTCATAGATGTTTCACAATCTTAATGAAATAATTTAGACTCTCAAATTTTCTTTTTAGTGTCTTGCCACAACCAGGTATAAGAATTCATGAAAGCTCAGCAGGATTGCCTAATCTCTCATTTTCCTAAATGACCAGTGTTTTGATGGCTTTAGATGGTTTGGATATTAAACAAGTTTATGATGTCATTTCATTTAAGAGGAAATTACCCCATTAGTCTGTGGGTTTTTCACATGGCATCACCATGCAACTTTCCTGTGGAGGAGTCCACAAGGGGTGCTCTGTGAACAATGCAGGATTGCTGGTTAGTTACAAAGTGCTTGAAGGAATCTAGCTTAAAGATCTTTAAGATCAGTCTTCAAGCAATTAATGGTTGTGTGCATGTAACAAGGGCTTGAGGGGTTATGTCACTTCTTTTCTCCTTTAGCTGGACTACTGCAGATGAAAACAAGCTGCAGACTGAAAATGTTATTGACAACGTGCTTAAATATCAGTTAGCCAGGTATGTACAGTGTTTAAGAGCAAGTACAATTGGTTCATGCTGAAAAGTGTGACTTCAGTTTATAATGCTCAATGACTATTTTAGAATTACTGCAGACATGTTCTTTTCTTTTTGTGTTAATGAATTCCTAGCATGTTTGCTCGGAAACTTTATTGAGAAGATACCAGAATCTCCTATAGGTTTTCCCACTTTTTCAAGAAAGTCTATGATAGCATATGACAGGATGTCTTTGGGCTTTGGTGACTAAATTTAGAATTCCTAAAATAATTACTTTTATTTCTGCTTTAAAGGGCAGAGTGAAAATAAGCAACGGAATCTTTAAGTGGTGCATTTGGAAAAAATTTGAAAACATAAACAATAGATTATCAGACATGAGTACTCTTGCCAGTACAGCCTAATGAATTTACAAAAACACTTGGTTTTTAAGTATACCAACTGAGAAATTTTAAAGATAAGGTTAACTTTAAGGACTTGTATAAACGTGTTTTAATGCTGATATGCGTCTGTAAATCTATAGATCTGGAACAAACTTAACCAGCACTTTGTGACCATAATTATCAACAAGTTAGCTTACACAGGAGTGTAGTTAATGTAGGTGGAAAGAAGACCTCTCGCAGTTTCTCGCTCCTTAACAAGGTTTTGCACTATCTCAAATCACCTTGTGTTTGTCACTGTGTAAGGACATATACCTGGGCAGCCACAGCAGAGCTGCTGAAGTTTATCTGTGCCCTGAGGACCACAGAAAAAGCACAATAAAGCTAAGAATAAAACAGCGTTTCTCCATGTTCAATCCACCCTCCTATGTTGTTTTTCTTCTTCAATTCCATTCCCTTAACAAAAGAGACAAAGTAATAAATGTAATAAATCCATCAAAAGGCATCCCTGAACTCAAAACAACCTACAAACAATCCACCCCCATGTGCACTGTCCGTTAATGCTATTTGAGAATTTCAAGTTCAAGCCACAGATGCGCGGTTCAATTCCTGGAGAAACCACAGCAAATTTTTTACACAGTGAACTTCTTGTACAGCATTAGAGTTTCATGTTATTTCTATTTTGCAGGGTTAGTTCTATGGGGTTGTTGTTTCCTTGGTAACTATCTTGTTAACTATTCAGATAACCACCTCTTTTATTGTGTTATTCTGTTTTCAAATATAAAACCATAAAATGTCCTCCTCTTTTTTTTAAAAAAAATTACATTAAAACAAGTTAGAGTTGTCAAATACAGAGTATGTGTTTCAAGTACCGTGAATTGTGGTTTAGGTTACGAAGAATGATGCAGCTGAGTTGGCGTATCTTTATCTAATCTGAAATATGCTTATTAAGCATGGGAGAGGAAATAATAGTTGCCATGGGGTCAGAAGGTCCTTAGAAGAGAAAAGGGCAACAGAGCTGTCAGTAAAAAAGAAGAACGGTTCCAGTCTTTTGTGTTTGGGTAAACTCCTTTCCATGATATCTGTGTACTTTAGGAATGGAAACAAGAGTATCCAAGTCTGTCCATTACAATTAAAAAATATCTAGCTTATTTGCAGTATTTTTAATCACCAGGTGGAGACATCGTAAGTGAAACAACTTGGTATAAACATTTTTTTAAAAATTAAGCTTACATCATGTTTCTGAGCGGGTTTCATTGTAAATATGCTACATTTTGCTAAGTTCCTACTATTCCTTATTTGAGAAATTATATAGATTGTGTTTCTGTGTATGAAAACTTTTATCTTCAATATGGATTTCCTAGCCAATGTCAATTAATATAATTGCACATCTATCAGAAGCTCATGTAATTCTATAAAATCATAATCCTCTTAATTTTAAGAAAAATATTTACTATATTTGTGTTTAATAACGACAGCCGTATAAAAATCCTTGTAGGAATTGCATATAAAACGCAATAAGTGCCATAAATATCTTGTCTTGGAACAGGGTCTTGTCCCTTAATACCATTAGTTGTTTGAAATAGGTATGCTATTCAGAGTAGCAAACACATGCAGCTAAGTCCCTGTTCCAAAAATGTCAGAGAGCAAAGCCAGAGCCCCCACACCCCTCCGTGGAGCGGGGCTGTCCGACGCTGCCTGGTGTGACCTGTCTGCTCCCGTCTGCCTCCAGGCTGCTGGCCGTGCCCCGAGCAGCCAGGATCACAGCGCCGGGGACATACTCGCTCCTATCTTTATTCTATTTTAATTGAGTTTAGAAGCTGAAAACCAAAAAGCCAACCCCGGGTGGGTTGACCAAAATATTTTGGTCAATAACCTCCAGGAAGGACTTCTCAGGCCACCGGTGATTCGCAGCCGTAGCTGAGAATGCCTGATGAAAGGTACCTAGCAGACATCATCCCTCTCAATTGGTTTTGGTTGCTTGATGGTGGTGCTTTGTTTTGTTTTTCCATTTTTTTTTTCCCCTCTCTCTCCCCCCCCGCCCTTCAACTCCCTTTAATTCACAATATATTTACTAAAACTTTCTCTTTGTATTTTAACAATGCTGAGCCCAGGCACTCACAATGAGCTTTCTTGGCCCTAGCGTCCTGTGCTCAGCGTATGTCACAGAAATAGTTCCTGTTAAGAAATGGCTCGTGCTACTTAGTTTAGCCTCAGCAAACTTTATTACGGTTTTACTCACCCCTTTCAGATACAATTACTTTTCCCCTGTGAATTACTATTGTTATTCTCACTCCTATAGCCTTGCAGTACAGGTAGAGGGGCAAGTAGTAAAATCCCATAGAGCAAAACCATCTTTACATTGAATGCAACTAGGATTTTCACACAAATTCCTGTCCCCAAAGAACATACAGCCTAATTCTGGGCAGAGTGCAGCAAGAGACTCTAATTAAGATACATGTTGTTCATGTGCTCATGTCAATTATAAGAAATCTTGCAAAACAAATCTGTAACAAATCCTTTCCGTGGATTTTGCTGATAAGGAAGCAGACCTTGAGGGATGGAAGGAAAAGAGTATGTGCTGTATAGATGGAAGGTTGGAAAGAAAAAAAAGACCCTTGCTTTTTGGATGAAGTTTCCAATGGCTAATGTTTCTACATCCGGAGCCAGATTATCAAGTGAGATCTTGGTCCTGGGAGAGTTTCTGCCCACAAAGCCCACCCACTCACAAGAACCGCTTCATATGTAAAAGTCGGCTGAAATCTCTAACTGTTGCTGGTACAAAAAACAACCTGTAGGTCTTCCCGTCATCTGTGATTTTAATCTGCAGCGTAACATCAACCCTGCAGCTAAATTCATGCACTCAGAATATCGCTTTATCTGACATTGCTGTGCTATATCATGAACAGAAGTTAAACAAGCCTACGGGTTATTTCACTGCTTTCTCCATCTAGAAATAACAGACCATTATTTTAAGTACAGAAACAGTACCCTGGACTTCTATTCATATTTACAATAAAATCAGAAATACTTTCCAGAAAAGAGCTTGAAAAGAGTTTAATTTTAAGAGATTATAGAACGGCTCTGGTCTTCTTCAAAAGAAGACAGAATAATAAACAGACATAACTCCTCTTTCACAAACACACTCGCTGACTATCATTTCTAAGCTCTGTTGCTGGAGCAATTCCTATTCTATTTCCAGCATCCCAAGGAGCAATGACACACGGCACTTATTATAGTGCTCCTCACATCAGGAATAAAAGGAACAAGAGCAAAATAAAAGTGAACATGGACGGACTTTCCATTACTCCCATTTTCTAAAGTAAATAATTTTTCTTTTATGATCTGTCCCTGCACATAGCTGATAAATGAATGCTCCCCCTTACTTCAGCTGAACCGTCTGTGTTAGCACGGGTCGCAAGAGCAAGCCCTATTCAGCAACTAAGAACTAGCGCTGGCCAGAAAATACAAGCAGCTTTCACAAACAGTATTTTAAAAATTTCTCTATTTTCACTGTATTTTGGAGCATCGCGTCTTTTACTCTATAAATTATAAAAGTAATTTAGGCTCTGTCAGCTCTAAAAATTATTGAAGGTGAGTAGTCAAAGACTTAGCTTTGAACAAGGAGCTAGATTTTTCAACATTTTTTTAATTTCCTGTACTCTGTGGGGTTTCTGGAAGACCTAGATAATTTTATGGTAAAATTCTAAATATTCCTGTTTGGCCTAGGCATTACTATTTTACATTACTTGTTTTCACTCTATCCAGATCATTTGCCATTCTTCAACACGTGTTGTTTTTTCAAAAGAATGTAAAACTCGAGCATTAAGCTGATAATTAGAATGTTCCTTTCACTGCCCTGAACACATCTTTGTCTGGCATGCTTTACAGTGAGTCCACTATATATGACATTGTCTCAGTACAAAACTCACCCGGTCTTGTCTTCCTGATTAATTAGAAACAGATTGTAAGCCAGAGTTTTGACTGGTGGAAAGTGATTGTTACATAGCCAGGGACAAATGATTTTTCCCACAGAGCCTCTCCAGTATCTAAAGCCAAGTTTAAAAATATCACGGCATTTTAATATTTACATTCATCATTCAAAAAAAAAAAAGAACACACGGAAGAGACTGTAAGATATGGTATTACAACAGCCATTGTTCATTTTATGGCACTGTACAGAAGCTGATCTAATTCTTCAGTTGTTACAGCTGGCAAACAACCAGTTTCAGGGCCAAATTCTTGCAGCATCTGTGTATAATCATCCAGAACAAAATTGGCCATGAAATGCAGTTATATAGACAGGAAACTGTTCATCCTCTGTTATTTTCTATACAGTTTCCTATATAATGCTTAGGATCGTAACTTTAGAAGCTCCTATCAGAACCACACTGAGCTGGAAAAAAATCCAGCATCCCCACATCTGTCTTATGTTGTTTGTACACTCGGTGCCTCCCCAGGGGAAAAAAAGTTTGTAGGAGTTTCATTTTGGTTTTACTTCCTCTTGTTGTTATTTTCTATGTTTATGTTTGTTTATACAACAGAAGCAGACACAAAAGAAATGTTCCAACCTGCTTTCTGCACTTGGAGCCATCCTTCTTTCCTTCTTGGGAGCAGTTATCCTGCAGCCCGGAGTGGCTCCTCTTCTGGCTTTTCTTCCTTGGAGAAGACTACAGCCCCAGTCTTGATGTGGTGAGTTGCATGGGGCCAGAGGAGTAAAGCTTTCCCTTAGATCTTTCCTCTTAGATTTTTAGGGCAAACTTGTAGATAGTTGGGGTTGTTCAGCCTGGAGAAGAGAAGGTTCCAGGGAGACCTTATTGTGGCCTTTCAATACTTAAAGGGGGCTTATCAGAAAGACGGGGACAGACTTTTTAGTTCAGCCCGTAGAGGTAGGACAAGGGGTGATGGTTTTAAACTAAAAGAGGGTAGATTCAGACTAAATACAAGGAAGAAATTTTTTACACTGAAGGTAGTGAAACACTGGCCCAGGTTGCCCAGAGAGGTGGTAGATGCCCCATCCCTGGAAACATTGAAGGTCAGGTTGGGTGGGGCTCTGAGCAACCTGATCTAGTTGAAGATGTCCCTGCTCCTTGCAGGGGGGTTGGACTAGATGTCCTTTAAAGGTCCCTTCCAACTCAAACTATTCCATGATATTCTGGGTATAGACCATGAAGGGCCAAACTCTGAAACATGCCAGGCTACCTACGTAAGCATTATCATGTCTGTAGGCTGCATCTAACCTGTGGAACGCATGTGCTCCATATGTCCTCTTGTCTTTGTCTTGCCTGTCTGTGTTAACAGGGACAAACAACTACACCTCGACTCCTTTCCTTGCCCGTGCTGAGAAAGCAGGGCATGCAGAGAGCAAAGCACATGCTGGGGGTATCATAACACGAAAGCAGGAGACAAGCCAGCATCCAGAGGTGGAAAGTACTCTGGGATCGTACAGGTTGCACACACCTATAGAGGCCCTTGTTTATTCTTCTTTCACAAGAGAAAAGAAAGAGAAATTTTCCAGCAACTTCCTCAAACTAAACTCAAATAGATGTTATGGCTCCTGGACACTAAGGGGGATGGACCTGTAATAGAGATGTTTAGGGAGAATTTCTCCTTGGCTGCTTAGACCAGATGGAATGGCCTCTCTAACTTAATTTAGGTACCATAATCATTAAGGCACATTTATTTTAAAATTTAGTTTATATGCCTATCATGAATAAAACTCAGAATGTGAATCATCTCAGAATCTGCACCATTTGTACTGCAGCTTCTTATGTTGAGTTTTTTGACCATCACTTGGGCAAAAGCCTGTCACCAGGAATTTGTATTTTATAAAAAAAGATAGAACTCTTCAGAGTCCTGTAAAAGGACAATTTATTAAATGAATCTGTAATGGTCTCCTTTTTTTTAACCCATTGTGTAACATTAATTTAACAGAAAGTTGACAATATTTTTAAAGACTTCTAAAAGTGCAGACACTTTCTTATTCTGTTGTTCAGTAGCACCTAATGCCCTGACCTCCATGGATATCAGTGTCTCTAAGAACTGTGTGACACTTACATCTTCTATGGATCAGTCACAAACAGGGATAACACAAACAGAACACTAACATTTTGTACAGAATAGTATGAAAAAGATCTGTACTCCTGAATTTTTTTATATATGTCTAAAATATCAAGTGAAGCATTTCTGGGGCAGTACAGGTTTTTTTTTGGTGTTTATTTGGAATAACATTTTCCAGTGCAACTGAGATCTCTTCCTACATATAAAAATAATTCAAAATGTGTGTATGGGGCACTTAACAGAGGTATGTTTTGTTCTCTGTGTGGTTTAAAACTGCTTTGTTTAAATATGTTACAGTGCTCTGGAGTGGATTCTTGTCAGCTAAATTAAAGTTATTTTGTAGCTGGCACTTGTGTGCTGCTGACAAGCAGCTACAAAGAATAGTATGTTTTCACAGCAATTGCTTAAAGTATTTGGGAAATACTGTACCTTTCTCCATCAGGTATCAGAAATGTCAAGTGCGCTTGGGAAAAAAAAGTCATGAAAGGAAGCTTATAAAGACGTATTTCTATGGCTAACACTTTCATCAGGTTTTGGACCAAGTCCCCCAGCTGCACTCCTGGTGAAAAATTGCATCCTGTTATGTGATTTCCAAATCTCGAGTGCAGATGTGCCATTCCTTAGAAACATCACAAGTTATTTGCTCAGAGAGAGAATCAAATTTGTGTGAATTCATTAAGTCAAACGCGGGACTGTAAGTACGCATGATGAACCATATGTTTGTCTAAAGAAGTGCTGAATCAAATGAATGCATGTTTACACAAATAAATAGATGTGTACACAAGTGACATATCACAGATATCATTAACAGATATTACACATCCCTTCTGGAATCCAATCCCTTTCTCTACGCATAATCTGGGGAACAAACTTAATTAAACTGTAGTAAGTTATTTTCCTTTTCTGTGAAAATTATTTTTGAATATTTCCTCCTGCTACAGCCACAGGTTTCCACAAAATGAGCACTGAACTGCTACATAATCCTTTTGTGAGGAAAAGTAAATACACATGCACACTGAAGCTAAAACAGACTTAGTTTTTTATAAATTTTTATAGTCTCATCTGAAATACAGAAGCAACAGCTGGGAGTTTTAACATATGTCCTACCCACAGTGCAAGTCTTCCACCCCCCTGTATAACAGATATGGTCATGTCCATTAGGGTTTGTGAGATTTAATTTTTATTTTATATAACTCTTTGATATACCTAGTTATAAATCGGGAGTAAGCTGACAAGTTTTAATTGCTTCATCCTCTCTCATGGGTATCTTTCCATCTTATTAAGATATTTTCCCTCTATTCTGATGAGGATTTGAGATCTAAAAGATTAGGGGTTCCAGCACCTGTCTGCAGGATACACGCTCCACTTTCAGCTGATATTACAAATGTATCACACTCATTAAGCTGAAAATTTGTCCAATTTTACTTTAAAAGAGCAGATGTTTAAGAATCGGGACTTTCCAAGCCCCATATGGCATTAGCCCAACAGTGAATTCTTTTTATACAACTGTGAAAGCATCATGTTCCTGGAAGAAGCTGGAGGACAATGGAAGTCTGTGGAAGCCTGAGATGGAAAGATGCAAAAATGATCAGACATCTGTAAGTAAATCATATATATTTGCAGACTTGAAGCATGACTTAGAGTCCCACAGCAATACACTTTAGTTTATACCTGCTAGTAGGGTTTGCTGTCATATTTTATACAATTGTATGTGTTTTAGAGACTGGTTGTGTTAACATTCAGTTTATCACTAAATACAGGAACGTGAGAGCAGCTGCATTAGGTCGGATCAAAGTTCCATATCTGTCTCACACTGCCTAGAGAAAGCAGATGTCCAGAAAATAATGTCAGACAGGGCAAGCATATAAGATACTTCCCTCTGAGATCCTCTAGCCACTTACCATTCGGGGTCTTTCTGAACCAGACATCATTTCTGTTTGTTTAGTAATCCTCGATGGACTTTTAAATTTTTTCCTGTTTTCCCTTTCATTAACTTGTCCAGTCCCTTTCGACCCATATAAAATACTTCCTTCTACATCAGACTGCAGAGAGCTAACTACTGTCCCACTCTGCCAGGTGGGACCCTCTATCACTTTAGTGGTGGAGAGAAGCTTTAAATTACTCTAAGCAAGCAGTTATCTCTGTTTTTATACCAAAGGCCATAAGATAATTTACTCCCATGCATAATTTACTGATGTTAATGGGAAATGTGCAAATAGATTTACAGTGGATTTTCATCCTTAGAATAGATGTTATTTTGATTAGTGATCTTCTGTCACCTGTGTGATATACTGTATGCACCAGAAGCTGATTGTGTACCACCCTAATACAATGGTTAATGTCAATGATGTATGCATACTGTACGAAGTAACAAAATTGGCATGGCTCTAAACTTTGTGCATTAGTTATGCACTATCCCTCTGGACTGAAATTCCATACCAATGGAGAAAAAGTCTAGTAACAGTGCTATGTGACCCGGGAGGGGATGGTGACCAGGCGGCTGGAATGACAAGGTAGCACATGGAAAGGATGGCAAGGATTAATGAATGTAAAGACATCTCAAGAGGACAAAAAAAAAAAAAAAAAAAAAAAAAAAAAAAAAAAAAAGAAAAAAAAAAAAAAAACAAAAGGAAAAAAAAAAAAAAAAAAAAAAAAAAAAAAAAAAAAAAAAAGAAGTGAAAGAAAAAGAGCTAAATTAATCTTTTTGCATCGGTGCTTATGAAAAAAGGAGCTTTAGGAACTTCTGACCACAGGGGGATGTGTTTGAGGACCTGTCAGATTGCAATGTCCGTAGAACAGCTTTGAGAATTAAAAAACAAGAGGAGCAGCGATAAATCCTGACAATTAGGGAGGCCCAATAAAGTTGTCTGGCAGCAGACCCAAAACAGACTAAAGGAACAGTTTCTCACAACATGTAATTTAACTTTGGCACTCATTGTCACCCCACTTAGTAAATGCAAAATTATTAATGGATTCATAAGATGATTAATAAACTGATGAAAGACGACCAGCCAAAGCTATTAAGCAGAATTATACTGATGAAACCTCAAACTCAAGAAGCCTCTAAACCACAGGTACATGAAAGCTGTGATTATGTACTGCAAGAATAATCACTCTACGGTTGCACCATTTCCTAAGCATCTGTAGCGACCGCTACTAAAGACAAGATTGCGTGTTAGGTTGGTCTTTGGTCTGATCCATCTCAGCTGCTCTTGTGTTCCAGGTACTCCGGAAAGTGGTAGATGGTACCATCATTTTTGCAAATATGAGCACTGATTCTTTATGAGAAAGCAAGAAGGCTTTTTATATTTTTAACTGCAAGACAAATCATTGCAAGTAAGAATCTTCACATAATTAATAATAGAAGATGTAAATTTTCACTCTGGTGGGTCTTCATAGTGTTATCACCTCTTTTAAGAATAAAGAATGTACTGTAAATATAGAAAGAAAAAGACAATTAAGAAGGCGATTATTTCTGTTTTTACAGTAGTTAAAAATTGCTGTACAAATATTATTTGTGATCTTCACTCATACTGTGCTGGAAAGATACAGCTGTTTCAACAAAGCAGATAAGTATGTAGTGAAATAGGAAACAGACTTGCTGGGAAAAAAGTAAAAATCTATATTATGTAAACTGAGGAGACAAGCTTCTTTCTTCTTTCCCCACCCTGTTTCATTTTGTAAGGTTTTTTCTGGTATCTGTAGTCAGAGGATGACTCTTTGTTTTGTGCAATTAGTATATGTTGCAGTATTCAAGGTGCAAAATATTGGGCTGGTGTACATGAATATAGGAAACATTTGCGAATTCTGCATTAATGTGCAAAATATTGAAATCTTTCTACTGAGACTTTGAAAGCAGAATTCAATTGGTGATAGGTTTTTTTCACCTGTAGTCTATTAAACAAAACACTGATTTAATTTTAACTGATAAAAAGCAAAGCTAGTTTGATGAAATTTTAAATTGATTTTTTTTCCTCAGCAACAATGAACAATAGGACAGCAAACCTGCGGATTCCTGGATTCTCCTTCTTGCCCTTCTTGAACATGAGTGACATCTGTCTTCATCTAGTCACCGGGGATCTCACTGACTGCCACAGCCTGTCAAAGCTGGTAGAAAGTCACTCGGTGACGATGGCAGCCGGCTCCCTCAGCACCTTGGGTGCGTCCTACCCAGTCCTGTAGACCCGCGTTATGTTCAGTTTGCTTACTGGGTTTACGACTCAATTTTTGTTTACCGTGGGTAGTAGCTCGTCCTCTGGACTCTGCCACAAGCCAGTTAGAGCTGGAAGGTCTGGGAGAAAACCTTGTCAGTAAAGGCTGAGACAAAGAAGGTACTGAGCAGTTCAGCCTTTGTCACAGCAGGAAACAGCAGCCTCATTTTCCTTAGCCTTCCTCTTGCTCCAGTGACCCTGTAGGAATCTTCCTTGCTGCCCTTCACATTCCTCACCAATTTTGTCCCCCGTGGACGTTTGGCGTGCCTGGTTCTGGCATGGTTTAAAGCCATGCTCAGTAAGTTAGTGAGCCGCCTGGAAGCAATGGTCTTTACCCACTTTGTCAGATGGGTCCCGCCTAACATATTTTCTAGCTTTGAGGTGATAAATAAAAGATGTAGATACATTATTCTTCTTGCACCTCTAATCTTGACCTTCAACCTTTTAAACCATTTAAACCTCAACCTGTCCGTTTCATTCTTGATCCCTACAGATAGGCTTTATATTAAAAAAACCCAAATTAACAAAAAGACATGAGGATGTGAATCTGTTCTGTGTGTTCGCCCTCTCTTTTTCTGCAGCTCCGCAGTTTTATTGGTCAAACAGCCAGCAGTATATATTTGTTTTATCTTTTAGATTTGCTCTCCTAGCTGTGTAGTCTCCACTTCCCATAGCCTGCCTCAACCTGCTTTATTCTTCCCACATCTTCTCTCCTTTTCACACACAATCTGGATCCAAGTGAGTGGTTATTTTTGTCTTAAATGTTATACTTCAGTGTTCAAAATGTACCTCATCACTGATGATGGTCCTTATATTTTCTGCTGGGGGGGAGGTATAATTATATAGTATTAATACCGTAGTGGTGCAGTGGTTTTTACTTAAAAATTGCCTTCCTGTTGTTTCTGATGTAATTTATTTTCATGATAGGTTGTATATTTAAGTATAGGTGAGGAAAAAGTTCTCTCTCAAAATAACCATAACCTTTTTGTTTATTGTCAGAAACTGTCATTTACCATGGGGTTATCACTTTTTCCATCCTCCTGGGCATACATTATGGTACAAGTAAATTGCTGCAGCACATTGATTCTAAACTGCTGAATTACTGGTGTCTATCACAGTATTCAAATGGCTTTACTCCCAGAGAAACTTTTTTTTCCATTGCTGAGCGCTCTGAAGTAAAAGTAAATTAATAATCTACTTTTCAAACTTGCTCTCAGTGCACTCAGTGGCAAAGCTCTCGCTGCTTTAGGGGCAGCAGGGTCCTGCTTCCTACACATGATTTGGGGAGACTGGTGTGGACATAGCTGAATGAATTAAAAGTTCCATCAATATACCAATCCATGTGTGACAGCATTGTGAAGAAAGCACTCCTTTATTCACTGAATGACAGTAACCAGACTTATTCAGTTGAGAACATTTAACAAGAATGCGATTGGACAGATCTTCCGTCATTCTGACCAAGGCTAAATTTAAGCAGAAGCACTGGAAAATATAGGTCACTGATTAATTCACTGAGATTCTGCATTCTTGCTCTGCAATAATCACTTAATGACAAGTTACAGCAAATGCTTCAAAGTGATAATTAATTCTAGTTACACATTATTAAGGTCAGAGGAACTAACAGGTTCACTAATGATTTCTATTTTAGAACATGGGACATTTCAATCAAGAGTATATAAAATAGTAAATGTAAGAGAATTTAACAGTATTTACTGGCTTAGTACATGATTAAACATTGATTCCTGCTCAGCATGTAGATATATTAAATTCTGCCATTCAGAAGGGAATTTTTGCTGAAATAAGCACTTAAAAACTTTTAATTCTGTTTAATTATAATTAAAAAAAAAATCCTGCACATAGTTAGTATAGTAACAGACAGAAGAACAGTTCTGACCTCTCCTACATAGGAATAGTCCACATAAGTAGAGAGAAAAAAAGTATTGTATCTCTAGACAAGAGAACAAAGCAGGGGGAAAAAGTCCAACCTGTACAATTCTCTGTCATCTGATGTCTGCTGAAGCCTGGGGACACATGAAAGTTCACAGATCACTCATGTAGAAAAGCCCTCTTCTGAACCCCTCACACCCACCAGAGCTGCTTGGCAATTTAGGTGGATGAGACTATAACATTAAGGTTACTTGAGGTAGCCACCATACAAGAAGGCTCCAGAGAAACCTGTATTCAGAGATGCAAACCACTGGGGAACTAATAAGTCTTTATACATTATTAACATCTTTTTTTTCCCCCCCTCAGGGCTTATAGCAAACCTACCTGCTTCTTTCCTGTTCTTGCTCTTCCTTTTCAAACTCTGCAGACATCGTAGACAAGGGTTTTCATAGATTCAGGAGAAACAAAAACATGCTGGACTTCCTGAATATCCCTTCCCTAAAGTTTTAGGCGCTCTCAGCGAGTAGCACGATGGAAGCTTACATCTCTTGGGGCTTTATTAAGTTCTTTGAAGTTTTGCCTTTGAAGTTATTGGAAGTTTTTCTAAGCCAAAAGCTTAGGAGATAATGAAAAATGACCATTTACTACGAATGTGTTAGCACTACTACACCAGTAGGTTGTCTACCTAATTAATCATAATATAGACTGAAAACTAGCATCAGACCCATCAACATCTGTCATACTTAGCTTTAAATGGCAATATGAAATGTTAGTCTCATTGAACTGCTTATTCATCCCACCGACAACGCTTCCAAATAATACATGCTTATTTATCACCCTGATCCCAATGAGCTGAGCACTCTCAATCTGAAGATGCTAGTGGGAGGTGAGCGCACTCCTATCTTACTATTCCCTCTCTCCTTCAGGTCCAGAATGAAGCTCTAACCTAATGATGGTTGCAACGGTGAGTCTGCAAAGATCCTTCTTTTTGACTGCCTCCAACTCGCCCCAGCACGGCTGTAACATCTTCATGTGCAGTCTGAAACCTCCTCCCTTGCTTTGTAGCATCATAAACAATATAGTAGAACAGCAGTAATAGATTATATGGAGAGATTGCAGTTTTGCCTGTGGTAAAAAAAAAGAACAGAATTTAAACAAGAGGAAACTTCCTGAGGAAAAGAAACAGAACTTTTGATGGGGTTTTAGAAGGAGAAATCTGGATACTCTCTTTATTTCTTCTTTAGTTTTGTTTCTGGATGGGATGATGCTTATATGTTCCTCCTGTCTGTTTCCCTAAATAACTTTGCAATGTGTTGGCCAATTTCAAATAAATTTAAGGTAAGGATACAATTTTTGGACATATAAAGTTTCTGAAAGTTTTGTGAAAACGGGATAGACACTGTATTGGAATGACACTTGGGTTAGTACCTCCACATAGGAAAAGCATAGAGTACCAAGCTCAGCACCCTTCTGTTCTCTTTGGCAAGTACCAGTGAGAGAAAAAACTGGCTGATCACTCGGAAACAGCTGCAGCATAAATTGCGATAGGAGTCAAGGAAGGTGCTGAGAACTAGGGTGCTTCAGAGGGGTGGTGAGTGGCAGAGGGCCATGCCATAGCAGAAATAAGAATTGGAATTATTGGGAAGGTCAGGAAGTGTAAGACTAAAGGGCAGAAAGTCCTAAAGAAGACGGGCTTCGCTACATCCACATTACGAAAAATCAAGATACTTGTGTGAATGTACATGCTCCTTAATCTCATCCTTATTCATTGCCTGAACTTCTGGGCTGTATTCAGGTATTTGCATGTTATAAAGACCAAACAGCCCGTAGTCCTACTGGCTAAGTTCCAAAAGTGCTTAAATCACTGAGGCTATATAATTCAGGTAACTAAGGGTAGTTTGGGCAATTTAACGTATAGGACATAAAAAAACACCCAAAACTTTTGTTACCGTCTGGCAGACAAGTTCATTAAAATTCTGCATACCTAAGGTCCGTCTGTGGCTTTCAAAATTTTATATTGGCCAGAAGTTTTTTAATCCTGTAGTCTTACCCTCTTCTCCATTTGCAGTCTGGGTGGGTTTGAATTAATAAAAAGCTAAACAAATTGCCTCGGTGTATAATCTATTCTGATGCTTAATCAGAACATTAGTTAAGGCTCATATGTCATCAATCAACTTTAAAAGGCAATAGAGAAAAGTCGTGTTTAAGAGCTATTTGGAAGTTTCAGATGTAAAGGCACAGTGATCAGCCTTTGCAGGTGTTTTCAAAAGATCTGTCTTCATTGTCGAATCCAACATAAAGCAAAGCTGAAGAAGGAGATTAAACCTCATGTTTTGCCACCTCTCCCACTCTGACATCTGGTAACAAGATTCCATATGCAATGACTTATATGTGGCCTGTTTTTAACACTCAGAAAAGACGTTAATGTGATTACCTTTTTGTGGCACATTCTTATAGGCAGTGGCGCTGCTACAGAATCTCCTGTATTACCTGTATTTTGCATGCAAAAATGTACTTTTTTTTGCATCTGTAATAATTTCACTTTTATTTCATCTGTAAAAATTTCATTTTGCACTCTGTCATTTCTCTGATTCAAATTACCCATCTGGCTTTATCACATGGATGACCATTAAAGGGGTTATCACAAGTTGTGAGAAAAGCACTAAATCATCCCTTCTGATTCTAGAATAACTAAAATGAAGTAGCAAGTGCAGCAAATTCCCAATGGGAAACCATGCACATAAATTTCCTCTTATTTTGTTTTAATTTTAGTTTATGGATGAGGCTGCAAGAATAAAATAAAATGAACTTTTTGTATTATTAAAAATAGTCTTGTTACATAGACACAAAAATTCTATAGCAATTGTTGTCTGGTTTTGACTTTTGAAAGTTTCGGTTTGTATCATCATATAAAAACTATGGTGTCCTTTAACAACACGTTTTTTAAATAGTTCTGACCGTAAAATTCAGTTTGACTGTACTGACATTGCATCCACAATGAGGGTTTTTCTCCTGAGCAAGAACAGATGACCTGAATAATAAAGACTATTTCTAAATAGATATTTAAAATCTGTTAATGAAAACTCAAATATATTACTCTTTGAAAGGGGTTCTGTGGTCTTATTTTACAACGACCTGTCAAATGAGCATGTAGAAATGAAATGCTCATGAAATAAACCCTAATGGTACCTTCAAGAGTGTCTGGAGAAAGCTGTAGGAGGGTGAAAGCTTTTCTCCCTAGCTCTGCTCTGACTCTCCAAATCAATATGCATGTGAAACACGGCCACGACTTTGACATTGTCCAGTTACTCTTGTGACCTGTGACACATTTAATGTACTTGTGATAAATGATTATTTATCTCCACGCATGTGTTCAGGAAGGACGTATAGACTAAGGCTAGGCGGGTATCTCTACTTACAAGAAATGGACAGAAGGTTATTTGAACCCTTTTTCTTTCAGCTTGTTGGAATTCAATATAGTCATAAATATTTACTGTCAAAGGCATTTGCTGTCTCAGATAATAAACCTCAATCTCTGCCATTCTCATTTAATGATTCATAAATACTGTAATTTCCTATGAATATGTTACACTATCTTTTGATGATAAGACATTGATTTAAAAAGAAAAAAACCTGAGAAAAGAAGACATCAACCAAAGTCTCATTAGGGAAATGGTGGCATCTTGGATACCCAGGCAGAAAGCTGCATTTCTGTTCTAACGACCAAATTAACCGTGTAACTTTTTGTTAGGTGAAAAAAGGAACTGCGAAGCTCCCCAGTGAGAGATAAGTGCTAGAGACAGCATCTTGCCTGACAATTTACTTTTTCTCCATTCTTCCTATCTCTAAGGAAGTGGCATTTTTGCATTACCATAGCTGTGTTGTAGTTCCCATAAAAATAAAAAGGGGAATGTTTAAAATTTAAAAGCACGTTTCTTATATTACCATGCAAGCCCTCCAGAACAAGCAGAGTAGGTGTCCTCTGAGATTTATTACATTTTATCTCAGGGAAAGAAGTCTACTCTGTGTTGATTCATGGTAAAAACTATATATTTTGTTTATTTTTTCAGCAGTATTGAAGATTATAATGGGCAGAAGACCATTTCTCAGTATCAGCTCTTATGTTCTTGATTCACTCAAGCTATTAAGACTTAATCAGAACTAATCAAACTCATGATTATGAGCTGATATAAAAATAATGGAAGTAGTCTAAGATTATGATATTTTAACACGGGTTTCACCATTTTGTCTTACGATCTCAGTACCTAACTCAGAAGTACTTTCAGAGTCCACAGTTTCAAGCCTCACTCTCTTCAGATCAGGACAAGGCACTACTGTTAAACTGAGAGTTGAGAATCTCACATATTCATAGGACACCAGAGACCAAGCTCTCAAACAAAACTACAGATAATTACACCACGGTTAAAACAAAACTTGCAACTGTTGCAATAAAATTCTTCACTGTATGTCTCTTTCGGCTTTCTTCTATGTGAGATCCACTCTTTAGGTTTATTTTCACGTACAGAAGGACATCCACATCCTCTGCCACTTACTGAGGAAGCCAGTTTCCTCAGTAAATGCAAAATCAAAACCACTGTTTTGCCCTTTGCAACACATAGCTATTTATAAAGGCACTTTATAGGGGATTGTAAGAGCCCTGATACTTTGCAAATCAGTGATTATGGTATCATTCAGTTGCCATTTACTTAGCATGAATTTTACCCGTTGCTGTATTTAATTATATTCCTGGTTTAGGGAGATAGATTTTTCTCTTAAAAGTTGGCACGGGTTCCAAACATAAAAGGTATCCAGGATCTGTTTATATAGGGAAAACTCAGCTGTATCTAATAGGACCCTCCAGGTACCAGGGCTTTGCTTTCATGCTCCGTGTGTCCTTTGGCTTCCTGACAGCAAGTAACACCTAAGTTCATTTTCCAGCTGCCACTTCAGTGGTAACATGAAAAGGATTGTGGATAAACTGTAAATTATAAGACTAATCAGTAAATTCTCCACTCTATCAAGTGCTCTAGCTATTTCTTTCTTTAGGACCCACATTTTTTTGCTCAACCGTCTGTTGTTAGCCTCAAAATTTCTTATCTCTGTTGTTACATGTTTTGCATAGACGTTATTGCAAACGCTGTTGGAAACGGGCCTGGGGGCTGGTGGCAGGCTGCTTATCAGAGATCAGGAGACACAAGTGGCCTCTGGAAGCCTGTTTGCTACCGACACCCCTCCAACCTCTCACTTGCTAATGGCGAGACTTTTCGTGGAAGATTCTCACGGAGTTTTTAAAAAATGCCAGCGAAGCACAGCATTAAACTGATAAACTGTATAGGTCAGAGCGGTGTAAGAAACCGTTACCTACCTATTACACCTCATATTCATTGACAACGTTGTTACAGTATCATTTCAGAAAGTGCTTCGTCATACCTTATTTAACTCTTACTTTTTTTCTTCTTTTTCTGTCTCTGCATTACCTCCAGGCAGGTACAACTGCATTACGATCAGATGGAGAACTGGTGGGGAGATGCTCTCTCTGGCTGATATAGCACTATACCAGATGTCACAGGCGCATCACTCGGGTAGTATGCTTGGTCAAGGAGATATGTAAGCACAGTGTAGAAGAAAAGTCATCATCCCCTACAAAAACACTGAGGTAACATAAACTTAAAAGCCAAGGTCCTGTGAGAGGGTTTTTTGAGCCATTCTGTGTGGCTTATTGCACTTAGTCAATAATTCCATCAATTGTATGGTGTACCTTTTAAATCCAAGTTTCAGAGGTGAGAGGCTTCCGTTTTGTGTTCAGTTCATACGCAACCTATTACTCAGGCTGAACCATGCCCTCTCTCAAATAAACTTCCCTCTTCTGAATTTCAATGTGAAAAGTATACATCCAAATGAAAAAGTGATTAACAAAAATCTACGCAGAAATAAGATACCTCTGTCAACAGAGGACACCTGCAGAGAGGTATCCCAAAGACACATTATTCAATGTTTAATTTAAAGGTCAGCTTCTGGACTTAATGTTTTCAGTCATAATCCACAACAGAATTGACCTGAAACGTCTTGAAAATACCTAATAAACTGAGGTTAAGAAGGGGGAAAAGCTTATAATTTTTTTTGTGGACATCCCCGATAGCTAAAACACTTTTTTTTTTTTAATTACTTGAATCAGTCTGGTAGAGAAACACATGGAGAAATTTTAGACATGAATCAACAGTAAAATAAGGAAAAATAAGTAATCATGAAAGACAGCTGGATTTATCAACTCGAAAATCCACTCACAGAGGCCTTGTAACACACGAGACAAGGGGGATAAGCTGTCAACTCTGATGCCATTTGGGTCATTGTGATTACGTGGAGTTGAGAGTTCAGCATCAAAACATGCCTTTTGAACGCCGTAGTGTCATAAATGTCAAACTAATGAAACCATTTAAGTCAGTGAGTGATGTAGGGAGCCTGCCTCCATCACAGAAATGAACATTAACCAGTGAACACCACCAATGAATCATCTGGTGTTTTCTTCAAAAGATGTCCTTCCAACTCTATTCTTTTTTTTTCTCTAATTTTTTTTCTCCCTGTAGCCACTTTCTTTTTTTCCTACAGTCATAAGAAAAAAATCCTAGTTGCTTCAGTATAAATGAGCAAGGGTTCTTGGTAAGTGAAGCATCTAAACTAGAAATTTACTGTCTCTATCTGGGCATGAACAGAAACGGACTTAAAAAAACAAAAAAAAAGAACAAAATATAACAAACTCCTGGATGCAAATTATTTTGAGCTGAATAATCTCTCATATCTAAGAATTTATAATAGTTTTTTAATCTCAGTCATGAATATTTTGATGGAATAATCATGGATTTTAGTGAAAACCCTATTTCAAGTGATTAGAAGGTACAGGATTACTTCTGTACTGATGGAAACTTGTGAAGAAATATCTACCACATTGTTACAATTCTGCTTTATTTATTAGATGCCTACTGTTATTCACATAATCGGAAAGTAACATATCTAAGCAGAACAAAGAGTTAAAAAAATCAATTTATGTAACAGGATTTTTTTTTTTTTAGCATTTGCTTAAAATAAACTTTTTCACATTAAAGGTATGCAGCATGGGTCCTGAAATACCATTCTTATTCACAGTTTATAGGCGTCTAGAAAGTTAGGAGAAAGTGTAAAACCTGGGATATACAAACTATATGGCAGAGAAAACACACAAATAAATGGACTAAAGGATAAGCATTACAGCTTGGAGGACATGGCTAAATATTTATTCTTAAATTATTAAACCATTCTATCAAGCTGAATAGTTATCCCTTACTGCTTCATAATTTCTTCAAGGTGGCTATAAAACTATTAGCAGTAATGAAGCATAAGTAAAATGATTGATTTTGCCAATCACTGCGAATGTACCAGACCTTGTGTTATGTAATGTACATCGCAGGTCATATGTAGGCTTCATTAATCATCTACAACCCATTCATTCATGAGGAAAAATGATGAATTACTGTCTGTGGCAGCCTAACATTAGCCTCACTAATTCCATGCAACTGGAGGATATATTGTAAGATTTTTTTCCCCTTTAAACATGTCAGAGACTTTAATCTGTAATCCTGCATGACACTTTAATCCATGTAAGCAGGTATTTACATCCCATGGAGCCCGACTGATTTTAGTGGCTGATGCCTGCTCATGTCTAATTACACTATAGTTTTTCTGCTGTCGATATGATGATAAAACTGGGTATATATAAAGAAGGGTGTAGGGACTTCATTTCACCCAATTTCAGACAACTAAAATTTGGGCCAAACCACAAAAAGTCAAGGGAAGGCATTTTTCTTTGAGGTATTAAATATAGGCAACCAAACCGCTGTAGAAGTCATGTTACATAAAATGGATTGAACGTAATCGTAAAGATAATTAGTTCAGGCTCTAACTAGCCTTCTTTTGGGAAGTTATTCCAGAATTTTTCTCCACTCATGGCTAGAGACTGACCACCAACACTGCAACTATTTATTCCTATACTAACAGTGTCTAATATTGTAAAACTCTCCTCTCTCTTCTAGAGTTTACCCATAATATATTTGTAGACAACAACAATATCCCCCACATTTTATTAGCCAAAGCAAAGATAGATCTAAATCTTTTAATCTGGTCTCATGAAATGGGATCTTTTTCCCTTGATTATCCTTGGGATAATCTTAAATACTGGTGACAAGAAATTTTTGCAAGTTCTAGAGGAGATCTGACAAGAGGCTTATGCTTCTCCATTTCTACCATAAAGTACTGCAGGTGACAAGTCATCTGCTGCTTGTCTTAAAAAAAATAGGTACTTGAAATTAATTATGCTGTTAGTGTCCTAAAGCAACCACCGTATAGCGCCGAGTTGTCTTGCCATCCTTGTGCTTTATGTCTTTCTGCTTCGCTGCCTTTAACTTTTTTGCTTGCCTCTTTTCTTCTACTTAAGACCGTTGTGCTTTGGTTAAAGATTTTTTGTGTGTGTTTTGTACAACGATTAGCACAAAATGGTTATGCCTGCTCAGCCCTGTGGTGATAGTTATGGTAATAATAACAGCAGCCTGAACATATGCATTTTCATCCTCTCAAGATAAGCCACAACAGTGTCAACTTTTTTTCCTCTGTCTAATGGTACTGCGGAGTTATCACAAGCAATAGCTGTCAGTCATTACAATTACATGCTCTCCTAACCTCCATGGTACTTAACTCACACTTTAAAGGACATTTAATTTTCCATAGACCCTAGATAACTAATCCATTCCAGTCTCTGTCTGCAGTCAGAACATACTGCAAAAATATCTGCATTCTGAAAGACATGTACTCCCTTTTGTGTTGAATTAAAAATAAGTGTGATTTCACAGGTATGTGTTGTAGGGTCATTTCTTAATGTGAACAAAGACAGTGTCATTGCAAGGAGTGGAGAAGAGGTTCCTCTCTTTGCTTTTCTGAAATACACACATTTTCTGAGATCATTTGTTTCTCCGTGTAAATAAGAGAGCGCTCTGTCTCCAGACCTACACGTGTAAGTATTAGCTTTATCTTATCGCCATAACCATTTTTAGGTTGATGGTGAAAGGCATTGCCTCTGGTGATTGCTCATGCAGTAGAATGCACATTATATTGCCAACTGACATTTAACAGCATCTAATATGCATTCAGCTGCTACTGGAAAATTTTTATGTAACACTTTCTAGATTTTGCTTTAATGTACAGAAGAGATATGCAGTGTACTGAACAGTAATCTCCACGGCAGTTACATTCACTTTGGAGAGAAAATGGTGACATTTGATTACATTTCTTGAGCAGAAGAAATGATCACAGCTACCAGCTGAACCTACAATGTTGTCTCTTAACCTCGTCTTTAGCTTGAATTGTAGAGAACTTAATGAAATGGATGATATTAAAACTAGAAGTAACCCAATAAAGCTTTAGTAACCATTGTAGGGAATCACAGTTGCCATCTAAACTTATTTCAAGTTTAATGTTTAGAAACTTTTGAATATCTGATTCACACAAAGACCCAGTACCAAAATTAGAATGAAGAAGAATCCCGAGGGAAAAAGCTTGAGAAGGTATTTATTTGTAATAAATCGAATACCCCTTTCTTAAGCAAACAGACCAATATAATTAATAGATTCACCTGATATTCAACACGCTTAAATTTTGAGCTGAGACTATTCAAAGCACTCTGGGGGATTTAGATGCATATTGGTTATTGAAATTAAATCCCTTAGACTACTTTGAAACACTCAGCCTCGAATTCCTTCAGCCCACATGGGAGGCTGACTGGTTTCAATTACGAGAGGGCTCATGCAGAAGGCGATGCAGGTGAAGGAAGACTGCAGACACCAAATAATCATTAATGATACTAATGAGTTAAGAGCTACTGGACCTGTGGACCATATGACGAAACTGGGCAATTTGAAAGTGTAGACGTAGCTGGATATGTGCTGTTTGATCCTTCTTTCAATGAAAAAACTATCATAGGATTTCTTAGTTATATTGTGTTGCCTCCTTAGGGCTTTTGCTTAGGAAACATTTAGAAATTCAGAACTTTTATCTACTTAAGCATAATAGCTACTCTTTTTACTGTGTTTTTTTTTCTTATTATCTCTTACAATATATTACATAGAATGTTCTGTGTTTATGTTAGCTTCTTTCCTGGATTTATTGAACCAGTTAGAAATATTTCGTCATCAAAACATATCAGGTCTAAGTAGTTTCAATTTAGTTTTCTTTTAAGCTAACTAAAATCTAGTACTACAATCAATTAGAGGTAGTTTTAGACTGTATAATTTTACAATTAAATATGTTATACCTATGATAGAAAGCAGAAGCATTTTAAAGTTATTTAAACAAAGGGCAAGATGACTTTCAAGAAGAGTAGACATAGTTTGCAGGTGAATAAGGAACATATATGCATACAACTCCTATCATAAAGTACAAAACCGCACACTCAATGGTAAGTTATCACACAACTGGTACCGCACCTTTGCAATAAAATAAGGTTTTAAATAATTATGTCCCTACACTCTGCAAAGCCTAATGCTTCTTTGCCGTTAAGCATGACATCTTTAACTTCACTCCTAAATTATTGCAGGAGCCTGCTGCAGTTGTGTGCCATAGAGAAGAACTGTAAGGTATTCCTCATTTTAGGAAATTAATCTCAGGTGCATCAGGCTGAAGTTTGATTTGGGGGCAGGGAAGGGAGCTTTTATTAGGAAAGAGCCAGGTGGAAGGAAGCTCTTGGGTTATTGATAGTATGCTGTGTAATGGTGGTAGAGAGTCACACAACTCAAACGTGAGTTTTCTCCTACTTTTTCCCCTTTAGCCTGTTTCATCCATTCTATTATCTGATAATCTTAACCTTATAGCAGATAATGAATGACTAAACCCCCTTATTTTTAATAGACATTTATGAGGGAACAGTAGAATAACATATAAGAAATAGTAGCAAACCAAAAGATGTTCTTGAGTAAAACATTTCCTCTGCTGCCTCAGTATCATTTTGCTTCCCGTTGTTTTAGCTTGATGTTACTAACTTCCTATTATCTTATAGGGATATGTTTATTCTAAGTTTGATGATAAGAAATGTATAGAAGTAGAAAAGTGCACTGAACTGTTGTACCTATGATCTGAGAGTATAAGCTCTGAGATCTGTATGTCTGGTGTTTGGTTCACTTTTTTTTTTTTCATGGGATGTAATATCATACAGTTTCATGGGAGGCTGTAATATCATAATGGTCAATTAAACACTGTATTTCATTCTTCGCTGATGGGAGGAAGCTTGACAGAAACATTTTATAACAATCCATGAAGAGTTAGGTAAGGCAACTCCTTCTGCCTTTTTTGGTTTTGGAGGGGGTTTTTTGTTTACTTTTTTCATAATTAGGGAAATTTTGGCTCCTCTAGAAATCTTTTTTAGAAATATTTGTGTTAAGAGATTTGAGGGAAGGGAGATGCAAAAGCCATGTTTTGGAACTTAAAATGATGAATGTGATGATGCTCATGTAAACCTGCTCCAAATTCAAACCTTGTTGAGGGTTGATTTTTTTTCCCCCTCAGAAGGGAACATGGCCAGCAAAACCAAACAAGAATTCCCCCTTCCATTAACTGCAGCATTTCTGAAGCAGTTAAGTGTACTAATATAATGCTGTCACTATTATAAAGGCTTCTGAAGAGGGGTCTACAAACAATGATGAGGAAAGGTGATACAGAAAGCTCAGATGCAGAGCAGTTAGTTAGGACCAGCCTTTCCTCAGAACTACCGTTTCAGGGACAAATTGGTGTGACTGCCTTCCCTCCACGGACCTGTTGTTTAGACAGTGAAGGAGGCTGATATTATTTTCCCTGTTACTAAGATAAGAGTCCAGTTCATACAACTAGTGCCGATCGGATTGAGGGCCGTTATTTGACGAGATCAAAGGGCTGGCTTCTTGGAAGAACTTCCTGGCCAGCTGAATAGCAGGGGGAAGTATGTCCATGAAAGAGCTGACTGATCAGCAGCAGCATTCCCCACCTCAACCAGAGCTTTTCTGCTTTGGGGACAGAGGGCTGCCCTGCCACCTCACTTTACTGGAAACACTTCTACCTTCTCCTCGTTGAAGTAGTTTAACCAAATCTTCCCGTCACAGGATGTCTGGCCCACTCTGTCCCATTTTTATTCCCACAATGAAGTGTGCCATAACTCCTCACAGAGAGTGACGTGTCTTACTCCAGTATGAGAGCCCAGACCAGCTGAATCAATGCAGACGTTGAATGAACAGTAACAATTTAATCTCTGAAGTACTTAAAAAGAATGACAAGCAGAAAATATTTTGGTAAAGGTCTTTGGCACAAAGGAAAATATAGTCTTTCTTCTGATAATCCCAATTCCTTCTTTTGTCATCCAAGTAAATACCCTGACAGCTCTGGTAGCAGCACATGCTTCGAACCTGTCTGTTTCCTGGCTCCATTTCTTTGCCCCTTGCTACTTCTTGCAGACCTTTCTAGATCTTTTCTTTTGGGCTTTCTCTGTCTCTGCTACAGACCAGCTGGGGTCTTGCTACTGAGATCCTTCCAGGGATAGAGAAAAGTCTGACTTAGACTCTGAGAAGCAGTGATAGAAAGCAAGAAGTATTTTTATGTCTGTCATCTGCAGAATTTCTAGAGAATAAATTTCTAGACTAAATACTGATCAGACTAAAAAGCTAATAACACTTATCTTCCTGACTACTCTGTTCTCTCTCCTCTCCCAAGGTAACGATAGGTAATATTACACGTAGCTCACTTGGGTACCCTCACTTTTCTGACACACTTACTGTTAATCTGACACCACATGCAAAAATCCCTGGCATGGTTTTACATCGCTAGTAGCGCAAACCTTTGGTCTCCACCTTCAAGCTGACTGGTTTATTTCATAATTTTTTGTTTCTCACTGCCTTTGGGAGTCTATACTTGCTAGCCTTTGGTTAAACGAATTAATCTATCAGTATCTCCTGAGATACTACTTCATTCTGAATAAAGAAATATTGACCATCTTTTTGACCTGTAGACAAGCCTTCAGCTTATCTGAATTTACTTCTTGTCTTTGGTATCTCATAACCGATGTTATGCTGATGAAGTTAAAATAAAACCTTCAAAGTAAAAGAGTAAGTGGCTATTCACCACTTATTTTTCTGAACATGAGGTGCTACGAACAAAAATAGTCTTGCACACTGCAACTGCTTGAGTGCACATCAGCTGCTTCTCAGTTTAGTCTTGTTTTCAATACTAAATCTGATTTCCTTCCTCTCCCCCACCCACCCATTCACATTCCTTTCTACTTCAGTTCTGGAATGTGTGGTCTGTGGCCAGCTGACAACTTTAAAAAAAAAAAAAAAGTAAAAAATTTCAGGATATTTAAACAAAGCGTTTTAAAGACCTATGGGCCGTGAGCAGGGAGAGCTGCTGGAATGAGCAGACGGTAGCTTGAATGTTTGAGTGATTTCTCTTCCTCACCCCTCATTTCCCACCTATGTCTTAGTTATGAAACTGGCTGTTGTTGACATTTCAAAGTGCTTTAACAACTTCAGCTAATCTGTAGTGCTACTGATGAATGCCAGGAGATACATGCATATCTTAGGAGATGCACAGCTTCAATAATCTGTTTCCTTAATTTTAGTCTGTACTAATTTTACAGATGTTTTACACCTGCACCTTTAAGTTTTATTCTTCTACTGCTTGGCTAATGCAAACTGAACTCATTTGTAAATAGGCTTTATTTCTCATAAAGTTGCAGGTTTTGTCATTGAGGATCAAAAAAGACCAATTGTGCTATACCACAGAAAGAAAGTGGCCACCAGGCAGACATGCTTTCCAAATGAACTAGGATTTCCATCAGAATATAATGCAAACACTGGATCAAAATTAAGTACTGTAATGCCATTTTTGCAGCATAGGACAAGTTGTAATTTGTACAACAGGTCTTGCAACCAACTACTAAAGGATAGAATAAAGACTGAGAAAGTGATGGAACAGCTAAAATAAAGCACTACTGCCTGCTTCTGAAATCGCTTAATACACTTTAAAATAAGTTTGGGCTAGCTGGCAGACAACATGACTAATAGCAGTTTTCAGAAGGCTAAAGGGCAGTAGTTTAAGTAAGTGCTACCCCTACAGGTGGTGGACACTGGATTGGTAGAAATAAAAATCTGTGTATGTGTCCATCTTCTACAGATAGAGCAATGGATAAAAAAAAAAAAAAAAGCCAACACCACAAACCCAACAAAACAAACCCAAACAAAACTCCCCACATATATTAGCCTCAATCATACAAGTAATGTAGAAACTCATTGACAAAGATTGATCTGTCCTACCTCAACCTTGCTGGAAACTTAGCTCAGCATCAGAAAAATCCTGAGCTTCTCAAAATTCTTCCCAGAAGTCTTGATCCTGCTTCTGCTGAGATCAATGAGAACTTTGACATGCAAACTGGAAGAAGGATTAACATTAAAATCACGAAGTATGTAATAGAAATAATAACTCTCTGATATATTTTTGCTAGTAAATTGCAATGCACTTAATAAAAGCAATGATCTGTAGGGGAACTAAATCATCGATATGGAAGGGTATGTGGCAAGATTTCCTGGTAAGCCATGGATAGATTGCAGCTCTTTCTATTCCTGCTGTGGTGCTTTAATACATTCAACTGTAAAATATCTGAATCTGCGTCCCTCAAAGTAATTTTCTGCAGAGAATTAAGAAAGCAAAGCAATTCTGTCTTTCACCTACATTTCTTTAACAAGTGTCTTAACCTATTTCAAGAAGGGTTTAGTGTGGAAGTTCACACATCTAAATTGGCCAATTATTTCTTGGTGAAATATTTTCACTGTAATATCCTAGAGCAGAATATCACCTCTCTGAAGTTACTGTGTTTACAGAGTGTTGTAATTCCTGGGTTTATGATATTTTATGTGTTAGTGTTAATAGTCTGTTTTGGAAAATGGACAGTGGTCTGATACAATTGCGTATACATTCTGTAGGTGATGCGGAAAGTAGGAGACAAGTTGGAGAAGACAACTTAGTCTGACCGTTTCAGATTTCCCAGTTATTCTGCAACTTCATGAACCCCAGCTGATCAGCAGTCCTACATTTTTTTTTTTAATAAAAATTATCTTTTTACACTAAGAGTTAATTACTTTTTGGTGGCACCACAAAACTTTCCCTTTTGATGACCTGCACAAATTCAAGGAAGCCTGGTTCTAGTAGATATAATAGGGAAGGGTAATGTGAACTGAAATTACAAAGGCTAGATTTTGGTCTTGCTGTTTTGGAAGAATCTTGATTTGAGTTTCTTTAAAAGATTACTCTATTAAAAAAAAAGATAAAAAATTAGATCCTCTAAAATAACTGTTTTTAATGTAATCTACTCTAAGACAATGCTCTCTGTGTGACTAATGGAGTTGTGAATCTACTTAACCAGTAGAGTGAAACAGGGTTAAGGTGTCTAATACTGTTTGCATTAGTAAATAAAGGGGATGGGAACAGTAGGAATCTGCCTTATCTGACCTGGCACAGTGCTGGTGAAGTCTCTGGATGTTAGTACGGGTGACCATGTGTGTCGCAGTTACAGTGTTTAAGTATTCAGCAATCCTGTTTTATTATAAACACTCCATGTATTATAAATATCATCTTTCTTCAGACCAATTTAGATATTCAGAAATCATTCATTTTGGTTAGAGGGAGCAATTAAGTAAAAAGATGGGCAAAGGACAAGCTCTTGTTGCTGATTTACTTCCAGAGCCTTATTCCTTGTTGTAAGTGAAGCATTTATTCTAATTCCCACTGAGGGCCCTGTGAGCACTCACTTCCATTTGCTTCTCTGTCTTTCATGGAGTAAACTTTTTTCCTCTGTTCTGTGAAAGAAATTTCTGGTAACCAGTAGAACACCGGCTGCCTTGGGACATTAGACAGATAGGAACTTAACAAAGATGTTGACTGAATCTGAAACGCACTAGGGCTGTCTGGGGTTCTCGGAGTTAGCTCCTGGGTAATCCTGTGAAGAAATTCTTACAAACAGGAGCATCAGATATCTCCAGCTTCCCCAACCATCCTGCAGAATTTTGATACTTGAGAGCAAAGCTTCCGCTACACTGATGACTGTTGTGAGTGTTTGTTTGGTATACATATGTTGTACACAAGAACATTATTTTAAAATAATGTAAAACAAAATTTTATTCAAATCATGTGAGGTAAGGTAAAAACTGATTGTTCATTTTATGCAGACTAAAGGGAAAAAGCCTTTACTTTTTTTTTTATGGACCCTTTTCTCCAAATGATCACAGAAAACATAAAAGGGAGAAGTAACACTTAATCACCACTCTTGATGGTTTTATTCTTGCTACTGTAACTACCCCAGGAACATTCAGGAAATATATGCAAGTTTTAAAATGTATACCTCCTATTTTATTTTATTGACTTCTAAATTGAGTGCTGGATTAATTTTAAACTCTATTCTTTAATCTGTTCCTAAGCGATGTGGGGAAATACACCTATGACCTTCCTCAAGAGTGTATTAAATTCTGAACATCCCTTGGTAGACTTAAAGATAATTGTTGGATATGCTGGATGTTTTGGTTCATGTTGGAAAAAAGGCTGAAAAAGCCTGGAGGACAAGCCGGTGCTGTTGCGCGGCGTGCGTTTCGGTGCGACTCCGCTGAAGCCCCACCGGGGCCGTGCTGCCTCTGCCAGCAGAGACCTACCTTTCAACCCAACGCTCCTTGAAGGCATTTCTCCGCTCTGGAGTTTATCCCATGTCAGGCTATTGGTGTATCAGCAAAATCACCACTGTCTTTATCATTAAGGAGAAACAGAAAAGCAGTTGGGGGGAAGGAAAGAAGCAAAGAGGGCAAGCTTTCTTCTTTTTTCGGAAATGCCCAGATGACTCTATTGTCCTGTGGGAAGACATGTCAGACCTTTTCACACTCCTCCACAAAGATTTGTTCAATTCATGTTCTTCATTACCATGAAATATGTAAATGTTTTTCAGTAAGGATGGTGGTGTGACTGACCCTGTTAGTGATGGAGCTACCCAGACAAAAGGGGACAGCGCTTTAGTAAGGTTTCCAGTTCCTCAGTAAGAATGCCCATTGTGCAAGGAGAGAAATAATACACTGAAGCTGTACCCTTTAAAAGTGGTAGACTTTTTTTCACTACGAAAATAAAGACAAGAAAGTTGGCTTCAAAACACATTCCTAATGCTTAAACCATTCTCTGGAATATACAACTACTTAGACTGAGGGGGGAAATGGAGAGTAGATGAAGAGATTATTAAAAAAAAGTATTACTTTTTTAAGGTCGACTGTTATTGTAACACAGCTTAGCCATACAACCACCTAAAAGTTCTATCACCTATGACAATATTTGAACTTATTCATGATCAGTATCCACAGCCAAACTTTAGTTTACTTAGGTATCCAATAATTTTAAATGTCAAAAAAAGTTTGTTCTTTATCTAGCATGGGCTGATAAGAAAATATTGTTTACTTCATTCAAAGCAGGTTGGATCACTTGGCTTATTTTAGAGAATACTTCACCATACTGAAAGCCTGACCAAGAGAATCAACCCTTTGGATGAACTTATGTCCAAATATTGACAGCAGTAATATGGCTTCAAATGCCTCTTCAAAATGTGGAAGGTTGCACCTCCACAGGAACTCAAGACTGCAGCAAAGCTGTAAAATTATGACTGAATCTCAGTCCAGCAGTTCCAATTGAGATGAGCTTATCTGATACTCTTGCAGTGGCAGTGTACTTGTCTCTAAAATTGAAAATACAAGAAAGCTGTCATCTGACCGTTACGTTTCTGTATAATGACTTTTTCAAACTTTCCCTGAAGCTTCCAGGTTAGGCCTCAACTAAGCAAAAAAAGGTGTGGGGTTTTTTTTTTTTCTGGCACCTGACTTCCTACAAATGATGTGGGTGAGGTGGGGCTTGGGTTTCTTTTTTTTTGTGTGGTGGTGTTTTGGGTTGTGTTTTGGGGGGGAGGGTTGGTTTGTGGTTTGGTGTGGTGTGTGGGTTTTTGTTTTTTTTTGAAAACCATGAGTTCACACAACTCATCATAAGATTTGTCTTCCTACTGCGTATGGTCCAAGTTCACCTACACCCAGGGTTACTTATGTTGTGGTACCTTTTGGAATGACATAATGAAATGGTTTCTGAAAACCATCTGATATCACTTGCATGACCTATGCTGAAAAACAAGCAAGTGGGTGATCCTGCTAATGACCCTCAATATAGGTATGCATCTTCAACATGAGATAACAAGGAGGCTTCTTTCCTGTAATGGAAGAAAACATTGAATGCTACCATGGTTTTGTTTTACTTAGAGTGGAGTAAAGGATTAGATCAATTTGGCAGCCATGCTAAGGATTTGCTGTGTGTTGTGGTAACAACTTAAAAAATTCAGGCTGTAAAATATCATTAAAATTGGGATTAATCAGGATTAACACACATTGGGGGGTGGGGAATGCGTTATTAAGTTTCCTTGTCACCTTCACAGATTTCAGGGCTGTGTTTCACATGAAAATAAATACCTCATGGATTGCTGTAAGTTTCAATAAATATATTATTATTGATCCAATATAGACACCCTCTTTACAAGAAGAGCATTTAAAACAAGTTTATATCTACCCAAGCAATACATCCTTGGGTTATTTTGGGTTTGTTTTTAATTTGCTTGTCCCCTGACCCTCTTGCTTATTTCCGCTGGCAATAGCTATTCCTAGCCTGTAAATGTACTCTGGACACAGAGGAACTCTGCTGTTAACTATGATTTCAGAAGTGTAAATCTATGGTAATAAATATCCCAAAGTCAAGAAAGACTAGATGTTAAGCTTTTTTTCTCATGACCAGTAGTCAGAGCAGTTTGATATAATATATACAAACTAGAGGAATATTTTTTTGGTAAATATTCTTTTTTGCTTTTCCTGTTTCCTAGTGACACAGTTGGAAGCAGGAAACTCTTTCTGAGTTTTGAGCTGCAGTAGTCCAAAGGATATCCTTGTCTCTCTCCACCTCTATAAATAAAGTGGGAGAACTTTTACCCTGCCTCTAAAAATCAGTATGTGTAACTTGGTTGTTTACAAGAAGAGAGTCAGAGCTGTTCGTAACTATTTGATTTGTTCGCAACTAATGCGAGTTGAAGTATTATACACCCAATGCTACTTGGTGAAGTTTCCGACAAATATTAGATCCCCCACAACCACATACACACAGAGGCTGGGAATCTAATTATTTCCTTCAGTTATATGATTTTACCTGCAAGGGACGTATCACAGGAAGATCAGATTTTGTTTAAAAAGGGATAACTTATTTTATAGTTGAACAATTTTGGGGCCTGTTTCTTTCCTTTTCTACTTGGTAAATTTTCCAGGATATATCATATCTTAATGTAACCCAATACTTTCTTTGATAGGTTGAACTGAAATAACATTTGCCTACCTTGGTCAGTAAAGCACAATGACGTGCCTTTACAATAGCCTAATTTTGGTTTAAGCTTTCAGGGTCTGTGTTTTTTTGAGAGATTCATTTCTAGAACGCCTGCTTAATCGCGCAAGACAGTTTGCTACAAGCCTGCACCAAAGTTAGTGAAAATGTGTCGTTTCAAAGAGGAGCAGTATCAGCTTGTGTGTAACTGCCCGAATAGCAGGTTCCCGATTCCTACAGGAAAATGCTGGAATGATCGGACAGGAATTGCAAGAATGAGGAGAGGATGTAAGACTTCATGTAAAAACTCAAGAAGTTCAATCCATTTACTTTATCTGTAGGCTAAAAGTATTTTTTTCCAATCTATAACAAATAGGGTCTTGAAAATAGATATCTCTCCTATTGATTAATTAAAAGTAGAACAAGGCAAGGTGCAGGTTGTGTAGAAATGGCAGTAACTAACTTTTATGCTGATTTTAGTAAAGACAACAGTAGGTTTTTCCATTACCAGAAATCCATAAATCAAAGTCGGATATCTTTTTTTTATGGATAGTTATTTATATTTTATTTCTACTTAGGACATAATTCAGGAAACTCCTAGAGTTTCTCTTATGCAGGAGATCAGGCTGTCAGAGCACCAGTGGAATCCCTGATTACTAGGCGTTCTGCTATTTTGGCAAGATTTAGTGGGTGAAAGCCTGGCTGTGGTGACTTCAGTGGAAATACTGTCACTAATTTAAATTATACCATAACTTTGCAATATTTTATTTGCCTGGGGGATCTAAATACCCAGCAGTAATTCCATGTTGTGAATTGCGATTATGAAGTATTATTTTTGAAAAGATGGTATAGTCGGGGGATGAAAGCAGGGCTTTACTCCTCTGCAGACATGGAGGCAGGAGGCTGCATTCAGCCACGCTCCTGGCCATGGTGCACGAGCTGCGTGTGATCCAGAACATCCATTCGCTGTATTTGAGACAGGAAGCGTCAACGACAGCATTGGCGGATGGAGGTGCCTGATTTTTGCGCTTTCTCTGGAAATTCAGAGTTTGTCTATTACCTCAGCATAGCAGCAGTTCCCAGGCACGATGGTACTGAGGATGCCATAGGCTAGAAATTTCTGCAGTCAAATTTTCCATCACTATTCCTGTTGCGGAGCGATTGTACCTTTCCAGTCAGCGTAGAGAAGGCGGGGTCCATCAGCACTGCGTAACTGCTGTCCCGGGAGGGAATAAGGCTCACACTGGTACTTTGGTGTTGTATCACCTGCTCTATGGCCACCTGCTGAGATAAGATGGAGGGACAAGTCTCTGAATCATGGATCACTAATTTAGACCATGGACTTTGACTTTCCTACCTGCATGGAAGGTTGATTTCACTTACTGCTGTCATCAAGATCCAGCTAAATACGGTTAGAGAAGGAGAGAAGAGATCAGAAATTCCATTTGCAGCCTCTTATATGAAGAGAGCAGAAAAGGAGCAAGGGAATAAATTAATATATTCAGAAGGAATTTGTGTTCACAGACAGACCAGTAATCGTCCAAACAAAACAAAACTGGGCAAAGAAACACCACGTAATCACTTTGTCTTTAACTGTTCCCTCCCTGTTTTCTACCTGCTCCCCAGACACGTCAGGAGGAATGCAAAAACTTCCATCGACCCTTTCTGTGAACACCCCCACTGCCCCAGACACACACATACACTCACTCTTAATTTTTACTGAGGGCTGAGAATATTTGGCCCCTCTTTTTGCCTGGGAAGAAAGGGAGAAATCTTTCCAGAGAAGGTGCATATTAGTAGCCTTAATCCTGTGATCATCTTTCCATGAGGACTGTACTGCTTCAGCATCTGGCAGGCTGTCCCTAAATAGCCCCATCAGATGTCTGTCTGTCATTCACTCGGTGCTTCCACCAGGGAGGTTTTACCGCGCCATGCAGTTGCAAGGCAGAAGAAGGAAGAGCGAGTGGGTGGGATGGAGGGATGGGGTGTGGATGGAAGGAGGGTCACCTACATCGTTTGTCCTTTTTTTTTTTTTCCTCCTTCATTCTTTCCCTCAAAGAGTGGGAGTCGTTCTTTGTGGTCCTTCAGAGCATGTTACGTCATTCTGTCCCTACCCGCGGAAGGGCACCAACGCCGACTGGGGTCCCTTGTGCCAGGCAGTGTACAAAGACCTACTAAGGAATGGCTTTGCCTACAGAGCCTTAATTTAAAGGCGGCAAATGGAAAAATAACAGAAGAAAGGAAAACTGAGACACAGTATGGTCTACCCCCATTCACATTAGGAAACAGATTCAGCCTAATGGCTTCTCTAAAACATCATTACGATTGACTAAGGAATAAAGTAGAATCCTACTTCAGAAAAGGGGGTACACTGGCTATCAAAAAAGTCTGGTACTGACAGCTTCTGGCAGGTACACCAAGAATTTGAATTAACAGTAGATATTGCAGGAGATTTAGGAGCCCCTTTAATGTATTTCTATCCTGTTCAGCAG
>NW_010548341.1:50793-59975 GCF_000687285.1 Phaethon lepturus
TGTCTAAGAGGTTTGGGCTTTGCAATGCTGTTAGTGACTAACTTCATGCAGTAAAATCCATGGTGCCAAGGAGGCATCCCAGCTCCCTGCACATGGCTTTGTACCCCAAAATCAGGTTTACAGAAAAAAATGATCTGAATGATGAACCACAAAAGCCAGCTGATCAGAAAGACTGAAAAAAATTTGTGTTTTAACTTCTCCCTGGTATTTTGTGCCCATTTTGCCTAGGTGTGGAATCAGTTTCTCAAACCCACGCAAAAAAACCCAGCAAACCAGAGCAAAAGGGTCTGTTTCCGAAGACACAAATGACGAAAGGGATCTGGCAGAGTTGTGACATTCTCATCTTTCATTCTAGTTGTTAAAGCAACCCACTCTGGATGCCGAAGGCTTTTTCTCTGCCTGAGGAAGCAAAACCCCACCTTGCACTGAACAGTCTGGCTATTTGTTTGTATGGGAAAGGAAGATGGCCTCTTGTGTTGAGGCTGTGCTGCTGGGAAGAAAGAGCTAGATTTGACCGGGCTAAATGCAGGAGAGCCGTTCAGTTCTCATTTCTGCCCCCTCAGCTGAAGACAGATCCTGGGAATGGGGAGACCTGTATTAAAGGGGGCTGGGAGATGGTAGTTTGCTTTGTTTCCAGACTGTTGAACATAAAACTATTCTGATAATATATATACAACCTTCTTCTAGCCCTCTTTCTTCATGCAGCAGCAGTAGCTATATCCCAAGCAAAAACAATGTTTCATCCTGTCAGGCTTGGGTGGAAAGGGGAGGGGAGGATAAAACATGAAAACAATTAAAAATGTTTATTTTTAATACTGTCTGGCAGTAGTCAGAGTTTTTAAAACTATAAATAAACAAAGGTCATAGTCAGCTATGAGAAACATATGACATACACATGTTTTTGAAAATGTAGATAAAGAAAACAGATAATGAACAGTATTACGTGGATGGCTCTTTACGGGAGACCCACCAAAACTACCGTTACAGTGTTCAGTAGTGTCAGAAAGCAGCTGCACCCCTCGGCCCAGTGAAGGATGTAAAACTGAGGTGCCTGCCTCCTGTTCCTTGCTTTACCGCTCTCCTGCTGGATTTCACCTCTCTTCCCCCCTTTTTTTTGGTTCGGGGACTGGACTTGCTGTGCTTGGAGAAGGCACGCGTGGAGCACGGTGGGCTCGGACCTTTGCACCAGCCCGTAGCCGCTTCTGCAACAAGCGCAGGGTTTAAAAATCTACTCGTGCGCGGACAGTGGGAAGCCACGTGCAGTGACTAACCAACGCTAAAGCTCCGGCGACGAGGACGAAACCGAGATTTCGGGTGTTTGAAAGGAGATGAGCGCGACTTAAGGATCAGCCCAGAGCAGGAAGCTAACGCAAAGCGCGGTGCACGGCCAGCAGCCCCTCTCGGTCGCTGGGGATGGGTGCAGGAATACGGCTCCAATTATCTGAGCTATTTATGTGCACTTGCTTTTGGCAATCTTGCTTTGGAATGCCATTTGTAAAAGGTTTCATACTTTTCTATTAAGCTTCTTAAAGGGCCATTATGCATTCACAAAAATCCATATCCATCTGGTGAGGAATGTTTCCTGGCTCAATTAGCACCGTGCGCATACCAATCGCTGCCGTTCTGGAGTGCAATTCAGTATTCCAAATGCGCTTGCATATTAAGAGAGGAGGTTAGGAAATAGAGTGGGAAAACGGTACATTTTACAAGAAAAGAATAGAGAATAATAGCTTTTTAGTGACTCTCAGGAGCTAGAAGTCTTCGTTTAAAAACCACCCTCACCAGCTTGTTTTGTGGTGGGTTTAGTGTCTGATACTAGCTAACACCTGTATGACACAGCTTTACAAAGGAGAAACAAATAATTTCAGTGATCTTTACCCGTTATTTTATTTTCCTGACTATTATCCTTATTCAACTGGTATACTTACTGGTTTTTAATCACAGATGTGTAAGCTGGTTCTAATGTTCTTTATCATGCCATTTTAGAGAGCTTTAGAAGGAATTTTTTTGTGAAATTGTTTTCACAGTAGGCTTTTTGGATATTAGTATTTCCGAGTTTTAAGGCAAAAGCTACATTCCCAGCGTTGAGTCCTGATACCATAAGATTCAGACGTAGGTGGGGTCCTTTACAAGTGATAAAGTTTCCATGAATCATCTGTGCTATGCTTAAGAGAAATTAAGATTTGCAAATACATATGCTTTTTATTTTCCGTGCCTGTAATACTGCTTCTTTTAAGTGTGTCTTTTTGGTTGACATTTGCTGCTGTTGCTGTACATAGTAATGTAGTTACATAGTACTTTGATTTCTTTTAACGCTGAAGGTTTTCCTTTCTAAAAGTACCAAGATGAATGATACAAAAAGGCATAATACTTCTCAAAAAACAGGATGGCAACTAAAATATTATAGAGGGGATGAGTTATTCTTGATGTTTCTGCATGAAGAGATGAAGGCAACACTCCAGTTCTCCAAGAATGCATAGAAAGCGTAAAAGCAAACTCAAGAATTACTGAAAAATCTAAAAGATACTGGAAATGGAGTGAAGAAGGGATCTGCCCTTATCTTCTGACAGAAGAGGAGGTCAGTTTCTAAACCACCTTTAAATTGAGGAAGACATGAGCTCTCCAAAGGAACTTGAAAGAAATAATATGTAATAGTGACTGACACAATTTCACGTCGCTTGAAGTGGGAAATGAAATCAAAATGGGAATATGAGACAGAAAATAATAGATGTGACTTTCTGCTTGTAAGGCAACAAGGACAAATTTGTTTTGACAGAAGGAATTTAGAGAAAGATGGAAGTGTGTTACAGTTTAGTTGGACTGAGGGATTATTGATATTAGCAGAATTGTTGCACAGCTGTTAGTGGTAATTGGATTTGTTGGCTTTTCATGTTAGGACTTCTATCAATGGACTTTAACTTGGCTACAAAATATGAACCTACTTAAACCCTCTACAGAATTAGTTCATCCATGGCATAGTTTATTTTTTAAAACTCTGTTCATGTATAAATGAAAGTTCCCATTTAGTCATTGTAATTTGTTTTTGCTATGTTTTTAATTGACCATTTAAAAACAGGTAAGTTAGTTACTAGAACCACTAGCTATGCATGGAATCTTCTCTATAACACCACTGTTGGCATTCAGATAGGATTCCACATAACTGAGTGACAAGTACAAATGTAACAGGCGATGCAACATTTGTCTATCTTAAAGCATCTATTGTATAATGAAATTCTTATTTTAATCATTGTCTTTCAGATTATAAATCGTTATTTTCCCTTTTCTGCAACAAGTGAATAAAACGGCAAACGATGATATACAGGTTAGGTTAATATGTCATTTTAATTCACTGGATGCATGATAGCAAGTAACCCAGAAGTTTGCTGAATATCCTTGCTGTTAAGTTGATTAAGAAGGGAAATAACAGAGTAATAACTAATTTTATTTTGCCTCGCTCGTATATTGTCATAAGATGGTACAGCCATACAAAAAGGACATTGATAAACTGGCTTTAACGCATCGGAGTGTCAGGGGGGTTGCTGGGGGCACCCCACACGTAAAGGCGAGAGCGGTTTTGCTCTGCCTGGAGAAGAGGAGGCAAAGGGAGGATCTTAATGCTGCCTTCCATTATCTAACGGGTAGCTGAAGAGTAGATGGCAGCTAGAGTTATTTTCCAGAGGTACACAGCAAAAGAAGAAGAGCAAACAGATACAATCTGCAGCAAGGGAAATTATTTTAAGAGCTAAGGGAAAAAAAAAAAAAAAGATAATATTTGCAGCAAGGGTGGCCAAACACTGGGGCGGGGCGCAGAGGCTGTGAAATCCCCATCTGTGTAGTCATTCAAAATGTCAGCGGGCAAGCCCTGAGCAACCAGATGTACTTTTGAAGCTGGCACTGTTTTAACAGGGGACTTGGGCCAGGTGATGTCCAGAGCTCCCTTCTGACATAAATCATTCTGGGATTCTCTGACCGTGCTTCAAGCCCGAACTCCATTAATGACCACTATAAAGTGTATTTAAAGTTCATAATGAAGTTGCACAAACAGGTTTTGCTTTTGCTATTTATGATGCATGTCATCTTCCCTTCCCACTTACCATTTTATGTTTCTTCTGTCACATCTGGAAGTACAAAAGAGGGTATTAAGAGATCTTCACAATTCAGGAAGGTGTGGAAAAGACTCCTTTGACCTTCTTTGTGCAGGGAGGTGACAGAGAGAAAAAGCACTTTTGTACGACAGGAAAGTAAAGCTTGAAATAGCGCTCTACCTGAAAAATACTCAGTTTTCAGGGTGCTAGGTTTTTCTGTGTTATTCTCTCTCTTTTTCTCTGATACAAGGCATGCTGGTACGTCAACCAGGATTCTCATGTGCCTTGGGAATGAACAACACTGAGAAGCACTGGCATGTGTACATCAACATCCAAAAATACATCCTCCCAATGCATCTTAAAACCAAGTGTGAGAGAAAGAGGGTGGCTCTCCCGAAAGCCCCGCATTCCATGGGGAACGGGAGGCAGCTGCTGTCCCCTCTGTGCTTTCTGCTCTGCCTTCTGCAGGACCGCCTTTCCATTTGCAGTATGAACCTTACCCCATCTGAGGCCTCAGAAAGTACAAAGTTAAAAAAAAAAAAGCTGCTTCTGCTTTGGCTGACCATGCAAAAGTGTTATTCTTCTGCTACTGTGCAAGTAAATAAAACAGCATGAGGAGATGAAGGCTAGAACATTAAAAAATATGTGCCATTAATAGCATTTCTGAACAATTTCAATCTGTTCTCCGAGGCAGCTGAGGGACTCGGTAACAGTTGGGGTTGCATTTGGTGGTCATCAGAACTTCACGCTGACATATACTCCCATGTCGGTATAATTTGGGGGGGGAGGGGAGTTTATATTATTTGGCAATAACTCTGAAGTATTAATCGGAAAAAAACTTGGCTCAGCATTGAGAAACAGCTAAAACTCTAGGTTTTTTTTCTCCAAATATTATTCATTTCACTGTTATAGTGAATGAAAACTGTTATAGAAATGAAAACTGATAGTTTTGTGATAATTATTCCACTCCCCACTGATAGCTTATTATTTGTGTATAACTTCAGAGCTACATTCTCAGTTTCTAGCAGAATTTTGCATCAGTCTGTGCTCTGCTACAGAACAAATAAAGCCACTTTTTTTATTTATTTAAGAGATCTCTAACGTCAATGACCTCCTTATTTCAGCGAAAAGTTCAATGCAACTTTTTGGCAACCTGTCACCCTGCAAGGTCAGAAGTGTTCCAATCCATTTTGATTTCAGGTACAATACTGTTTTTATAACTAAGGATATGATGCAAAATGTAAGTGGGGGGCAAACAATATTTGAGGATTTCTTACCTTCTTAATAATTTCTTAACATAAAACCTGTACAGAGGTGTTTCTGATTGTGCTGATGCAGAACGGCAGGAATGGAGCCCTGTTTTGTCAGCTCGTTCTAACACAGCGTTGTTTTCCCTACGGCACACGATTCCCTGCTCTGATTACTCCAGTTCTGAATGACTCAGTTTCCGCATTTCCTTAGAAGATTACTCAGTCTGTTAAATAGGTTCAGGACCATTTTCCTGAGAGTCTGTTTCTGCACTCAGTTTTATCCAACTAATTTTCGTCATTGGTAACTATTCTGAACAACTTTGCTTTTCTTGTTTTATTATCTTTGTTTTGATATCATCATTGCCACATATGAGCTCTTTATGGTGGATCAGGACTATCCCACCTCTAATACTGACATATTAGTTCACTACGTGTGAAGCTAAAAATCACTGTGTCCTTTCTAAATGAACATTGTACTGCATATTTTTATCCATGCTGCTTTTTTCCTCTATCACCTTTCAAATAATGTCTTTTCACAGGATTCCAAGTGTCCCAGTGGAAACCTGCTGTGGATTGCTTTTCTCCCAGTTACTTTCCCTGTCCTTTTTCTAGGCTGAATCTCTTCTAGGGTTGGGTTTTTTTATTAATTTCATTGCAAAGGTTTACAGATGTAACACGGTGCTACGCTGATGTGACGAGTAGCATGAGATAAAGTCATGGTGGGATAACAGTGTCGGGATACCGAGGTGCTTGAGGAAATGTGGTGAACAATTCATTGTTTCACTCCTGTCAATAAAGGGTCAATGTTTCAAGGAGTTAGAGGGCTGATAGAGTGCCAACTTCTGGATAAGAAATAAAACAAAAGCCCTGACCAAAACCTGTTTGTGGTTATTAAAGTTTCCATGGCTCTGTTCCAATACTAACATACAATTTTGAAATCCTGACAAAATTCAAATTGACTTATTTACATTCTGCCTCCCCATATTTCCTATTATTGTATAACACATTCTCGTTACTTAATTGCTGTGTAATGTCCTGTGATGCTAAGCAGGTGCTGCTGCTGCTTTGTGCTTGGGAACATGATCTAAATGTAATGTAAACCTGTAGTTTAACGAACCACCTGTATCTCTAACCTCTGATTCCTTTTTGTATTGTTCATATTCATTCAAGCTAATACCGTTTTAGGATTATCTTCCTAAATTTGTTTACATTCAGTTTTAACACTTACACTCAGCCACAGGATAAAATTTCCCTCTCAAGTAATGTTGTAAGCTCATGGTCTGTGTATACGTGGACAGACCTACTAGAAGTCCTTAAGACTTTTGATGCACGGAAGTGGAAATGCAAATAAAATAGTCACATATAGTAATTTTTCTTACGTCCTTGATCTAAGAAAATGTATTCTTCACTTCTATGGTTTAATCAAATAACTAAAGGAAGAATTTAACTGTAAATAAATTATTAAAGTTAGCAAATATTTTGTTTCAAGTGAATCTCTGGTCTTGCTTCTATTTGCCGGGAAGGTCATCTGAGCAAGACTTGGCATTCCAGGTCTCCTTAAGTGTTTCTTAAATTCTTCTGGTTGGCTCTGTGGGCAAAAGGAGTTGAGCACACATCTCCTTTTGGTTGCTGACCAAACAGAGAGACAACTGTAAGGAGAGATATCTGAAAGTGCATTCCTTCTAACATACATGTGCAATAACCTCAGGCTAGATTTAAAAAGATTTAAGAGAAATTGAAGGGCCCAAGGTCAACTATAACTTAAAAAATCCTTACTCAGTTCTGTTTAACAGCACAGACATCTAAGTTCTCCAAGTAGCTTTGGCTTTAATATACACTATAAACTCATGATTCTCTTTTTGCACACACAAAATCCCAGCTAAGGAGCTCACGCCCTATTCATATGCTATCTGCTGTGTAAGTGTCTAAAGGCAGCCAAGCTGTAGGCACACAGTTTTTCTAAAACTGGCAGTTTTGGAACCCAAACATAGTGCAATATTGGCTGATTTTCAATTTGCAGCGCCACAACTTTTTTTTCATCCCGTTTTACAAGGGAATCCAGGATTATGCTGCCTTCCCAAGACATGGGAAGTTCAGTTGTTTGTGTATCATGAGCAGGTTGAAGTTGCATCTTCCAAAGTCTGGGAGAATAGTTAGCTACCACCAATACTAAAAGCTCTGCTGTGCTGGCTTGCTGACAACTGAAGCTGGACCGAGCTCTGTAGGTGCCCAGGTCCTTTTTTCAGTTGGACCTGTTTAGACTGTGAGATCTCAGAGCAGGAACAGTCATCTGTGCTTTTAAAGAATTTGACTTTCATAATTTTGGAGATGACAGTGAAGGAGGGGGAAGGTGACTGAAATTTTTGTTTCTTTATTTGTAACGAATCAAGAAAAAAAAAAGGATGAGATACTTTGAGAAGTGGAGAGGAAACTCCCCTTATTTTTCACCTCTAACATTACGAATAACTCCTTTTCTACCTTTACTGTACGATTTGATAGATGGCTTCAATGAGACTGTAAACCTTCTTCTTCCTCAAATAAAAGAGTATTTTTAAAAAACCTTTCAGGATGAGTGAGTTAGAAAAAATGTTAAAATTCTGCTAGCATGTGTTTAGGGCTGAGTTTGACTGAAAAATTCCAGTCCTCCTCACCAAAGTTAACACTGAATGAAATCTATGCTATGTCTCAATAAATGTGTATTCTCCACGTGTTCTTTCAAAAACAGTATGGATGAGACAAAATTTTTTAAAGCTAAAAAAGCATTTACAAATTTAAATGCTACATAGTGTTTCTTTATGATAAAGAACAGCATGCAACCATTACAATGCTGAGTGGTCTCATGTAACACAGTCCGTTTTGCTGTCTGCCTGTAAGGCTTACACAACTTTGCTTTTAAAAATAAAAGAACAGAGGTTGTAATATTTATGATTCTTTAAATCAACAACTGTACAGAAAAAGACTGTTCCTGAGAAAGTTCCTGTTAGCCTGGATTTTCACAAGGGCACTAACCCTTCTATCACTTGATTAATCAACTTAGAGCCTAAAGGCTCTAATTAGGTATTAGAACACAGTGATAACAGGCATTGTAAATGTGCAAGACAAATCTTCCCTAAGGGACTATAATACAATATTGTTTTAAAAAAACCCTAGTAATTTCTTAAAATAGCTTTATAGCCATGGCAGACTGTTACTTGCTTTGGCCTAGATCCTGCAATGAAAACGTGCGTTGAGTCTCCATTGAGTAAGAGAAGGCAAGGAACATGCTCTTTTTGTAAAAGCGTATTAAAAATGGAAGTCCCTGTTCCAAATTGGATTTTTTTTCTTCACTTTCAGCAGAAAACCAGGGTAGCTTGCAGTTGATGCTGAAAATCTAAGAGTTGCTAGTCATATCACAAAATACTACTGAGAAGGATCCAAAGCCACACAGTACCATAAACAACAAATACAAGTAGAAAAGAAAATCTGCTCGTTGGCCTGGATGATGAAGCAGTCCTTGCCTACTGACCAAACCTTTGATTTAGGTCATGTCCACAGCATAATCTGAAGTCTGCTAGCTGCACGGGCCCTCCCTGATGGCAGTGGCTGCTCCGCACAGAGCTGGCTGGAGGACTGTCCTGCCTCTTGGTCTAGGCGGACCTTTGCCTGTGGCCTGAAGCTCCTTTCCCAACACCGTCGGTGCGAACAGCACTTCGCACACATGTTTCTCAAGGTGGCTATTTGCAAAACGAGATTGCCAGCCCATGTAATTTTTCCAGCTCCTGATTTTCCCAACCTGTGCCCAGGCTGGTCGCACCCTCTCCGCGCTGCAGCGCGTCCTTGGCGCTTCCCCCGAATTACCGGACACCCA
>NW_010548342.1:0-9443 GCF_000687285.1 Phaethon lepturus
CTTCCACCGCACCGAGGCCCGTGGCCTGCTTTCCCTCCACTGGTAGCTCGTCTTCCCCTTGTGCTCAGCCGCCGGACCACCTCCGGCAGGCAGCGGTGTGTCCACCTCAGCTCCCATAGGCACTCGTGTGAGGCCTGTAGATGTAGCAGAAGGGGAGGCCGCTCTCAGGAATGCACCAAAGGCGTTAGGGAGCTGCGGTGCTTTCAGGCACTGTCAGCTCCACTCCTAGGAAGGCACAGGAGCAGAGCAAAATGGTTAGGAACATGTTTTGCTTCGTCAACAAGATGCCTGTGCACCAAAGCAGCAAGTCGTACAACTACAAGAACAGTTCCCATCAGGGCCCAACCTGCAGGTGAGAAAACTCACAGCAAAGTGATATGAAATGCCTAGGTGTGTCATGCAGGCTTGGCAATTCAGGCCAGTCTGGAATTAGGTTCCTGGGGTTTTTAATCCAGAAATGCTTATGTATGGCTCAGGAAGGACCTTGACCTCACACACATTGGCCACTCTGTCTGCACCATCTACAGCCCAAATCCACGGAGTTTGAAACAGCACTCTCACAACACACAAACAGCCTGAGTCATTTTGCCATCAATTACACAAATACTGACTGCACAAACTGTGCAAGACTATGATCACTTTTTAGGTGATTTCCACTTTTAGGTGGAGAGATGGCAGAAGAATAGTGCTGGTTTTTTCTCTGATTATTTTTGTACAAAAATATTTGTTCTTACTGGTCCTTGAACTCCTGAGATCAAACAACGCAGTGTTCCGGTGTAGAATATGTAAATTACTTAGGACTTTGTTTCACAGTTAACTAAGGCTTTTCAATAGATAAATGTAAAAACACAGTAACAAAAGGCAACGTGCTAGGTATTGCATCTATCTTAAAAGTAATTTTAGTTTAGCATAGATTCAAACCAAAATATTGACTTGATTATTCAATTAGGTTGATATTTTTAATTTTAACCATAAGTTTACAATTCATTGGCACAAATATCTCATTAACATGCATTTGTCTTTCAAATGGAGAGAACTGTATTAGCACTGAAGAACACAGATCTTTACGGTCAACTGAGCCTATAAACAGGCAAAGGAAATACAACAGAGAAATCAAGGACAGTTAGCCTGAAAATACCAATCCATAATGCTTTTGATAATTACAACCTAGTTAGTTGCTCTAAAGATGTTTAAGGAGTAAGGCTGCACCTACTTTGAGGATCTTTTTGTTAAGACCCAAGCACAAGTAAAAGAATGAAGTCAGTGGGACATCACCACTGCAAAGGGTGTCAGTGATGCTGTGAGGGTGTTCACGCACTAGCACAGATTGCCCAGGGAGGTTGTGGAGTCCAACCCGCCTGGACAGTCCCCCCAGCAACCTGCTCTATTCGACCGTGCTTTGAGCACAGGGGTTGGACTAGATGAAATCCAGAAGTGTCTTCCAGCCACAACTGTGCCCTGATTTGTGAGTGTTTCTTAGAGAATGACAGACAGCTTTTAGCAGCATTGCTTTTGCCCTTGAAAACTATACTTGGAAAAAACTTCACTTGAAAACTATAGGCTCTTTGGGTTTACACAGTAAGGTTTGGTTAAGAGGAATAACAATATTTTTAAAGGCAATTGTCTCTAACCAGTTCTGATTTCCTAATTCTTTTGCATATTGTGCTATGGTTCTACAGTTATATTTGTCCAATTTGTATGCAATTCATCTGGAAACAAACCAATCATGTATGGCTAAAATAGCATGTCTGGGTTGAAGATTATATTTTTTTAGCACATGAAATTGCATCTTCTAAATACTTCTGATCAACAATATGGCTAATGTCTGTGGTTTTATTTATAAACCTTCCTTAATCTCAACCTTCAAAAAAGTATTCTAGCCTTCAAAGTGCACCCCTGTCAAGTCCCACACATCCTAAAATCCACTTGGATGACCTCCATCTCACATTCACTCTGCAACTCATAAAACCACACCCTGTAGCTCATTCTGCGTTATCCTCAAATGTATGATGTAGCTAAGTGAAGAGCAGGAGAAAGACTGGAGTGTTACCAGACATGAGCGTGTGTTATTTAACAGACTTATGCTCACAGAAACCCTGCTAGAAAAGTGTTTGCAGCTAGCCCAAACCTAGCCCAGTGCTAAAGCAACCCCCGCACACATGTCGCCCACCCCAGTAAAGCACTGGGGCAGCCCATCATGTAACCCAATACATGCCCAGGGTATGTATATATACAGCATCAGGGTAACAGGACCCTGAGTAGCTGCAGGGAGATCCCTTGAATCCAGCATACAAACCACGAGCTCAAACACAGAATGACAATGACTCCTATTACCTTTATTTTTAAGCTCATGAAACCTCATAATGTGAAAAGCGTGAGATAGTGTGATGTTAAGTAATGAAATGGACAGTACAAACTGTGACTCATCTAAAAAAAAATCAAAATATTTGAATATTTTATGCTTTCACATTTGTCTCTTTTCCATTGACATTTTTAGCGCCTTGTAAGTTTAAACATCTCTCATAAATTATTTTTTGATCTTGAAATACACACAGTTCAGCTGTCACTGAGAGACAGTTGCTTGACAGTTCAAAGGTGTTATTACAGTCAGTTGTGGGGAAAAATTATCTTTTACTGACAACTGGTATTTTTAAAACATTTGAAATAAGAAAAAAATTAATTCTTTAGTCTCCAAGTTGGCACAATCCATTTATCAGATCTCATGTTGTAGCAAAAATTATGGGTATTTTATCTCTGATGTATTATATTGCAGTGTATAAATAGTTTAGTGAAAAGTAGCTATCAAAATTCAAATTTGGTGTTTTGCTGCAATTGAAAAATCAGCATATTCTCAGTAAGTGCAAGTGAGCTCTTACCTTTCACTCCTCCCTCTCAGAAACAACTAAACGAAGTGCAGAAATTCAGCTGCTGTTTGGAAAGATGAATGAGTTTCTCCACTTGCTGCTACATAACATACATACAAACTTCCCTCCGCAAGTTTGCAGACAACACCAAGGTGGGCGGGAGTGTTGATCTGCTGGAGGGCAGGAAGGCTCTGCAGAGGGATCTGGACAGGCTGGATCGATGGGCCAAGGTCAACTGTATGAGGTTTAACAAGGCCAAGTGCCAGGTCCTGCACTTGGGTCACAACAACCCCATGCAACGCTACAGGCTTGGGGAGGAGTGGCTGGAGAGCTGCCCGGCGGAAAAGGACCTGGGGTGCTGGTTGACAGCCGGGTGAATATGAGCCGGCAGTGTGCCCAGGTGGCCAAGGCCAACAGCATCCTGGCCTGTATCAGAAATAGTGTGGCCAGCAGGACTAGGGAAGTGATTGTGCCCCTGCACTCAGCACTGGTGAAGCCGCACCTCAAATACTGCGTTCAGTTTCAGGCCCCTCACTACAAGAAGGATGTTGAGGTGCTGGAGCGTGTCCAGAGAAGGGCAACGAAGCTGGTCAGTGGTCTGGAGCACAGTGGTCTGGGTGAGGAGCGGCTGAGGGAACTGGGGTTGTTCAGTCTAGAGAAGAGGAGGGTGAGGGGAGACCTTATCACTCTCTACAACTACCTGAAAGGGGGTTGTGGTGTGGTGGGTGTTGGTCTCTTCTCCCAAGTAACTAGCAATAGGATGAGAGGAAATGGCCTCAAGTTGTGCCAGGGGAGGTTTAGATTGTATATTAGGAAAAATTTCTTTACTGAGAGAGTGATCGAACATTGGCACAGGCTGCCCAGGGAGGTGGTGGAGTCACCACCACTGGAAGTGTTCAAAAAACGTGTAGACGTGGCACTTCGGGACATGGTTTAGTGGGCATGGTGGTATTGGGTTGATGGTTGGGGTTGATGATCTTAAAGGTCTTTTCCAACCTTAATGATTCTGTGATTCTGTGATAAGGTGGAAATACAAATCATCAAAATACCCTTAATAACAAAAGATCTTACTGACTAAAATGAAGAAATTAATAAAAAGCCTTCTATTTAACTGTAATTTTCTTTCACATGTTTATGTGAAGCATCAATTAGAATCTGATGTAAAGTAGGTAAGCCAAGGTACCCATGACCAAAAGCTCAAACAGCCGTTCTTCAGAGAAACTTGTAATTTTTTTCTTCTTTCCCATCTGCAATGGTGAAGTGATTCCAATACAACCACTGAGCATTTTGCCACCTATTTAGTAGTTTATGAATGGCATAAAATTTTGTACAGGTTTCAGCGCACAAAAGTTTTTACATTGCATGGTTTAACTCCCTTCCTCTTATCCCAAAACACAGCTAATTCATTATGGGTGAAACTAATTCCAGTGCCCTGAGACTGCCAAATCCTCAAGAGCATTTAGTTGAGTTTTCACTCTTTGATTATTACAAATTCAGTGCAAAATACATAGTTTTAAGATGGTGTAAGATTTGCAAGTAATTATTTGGAAGGCAAAATCAGAATTAAAATCCACCTTCAGAATGCAGAGAAATGTTACGAAATTAGTAGAATACAATTTCAGTAAAACCAGCTGGAAAGTACTGCAGTTCTGTAGAAACAGCCAACTGCATAAATACAAGATTGGAAATAAAGAGCCAAAGAGCAATTGTGTAGCTTGGCTTAATAGCTGATCACAAACTAAACATGTCAACACCACTGTGCTGTTGCAAAAAAAGAACACCCAGACCTTGTGTTGGGATAACACAGCAGTGTGTTATGTAGGGCTTGCAAAGTAATATTCTTCCCGGAAGACCTGGTCCAGCAGTGGACACCACGAGGCAAATACGAATCAGAATGGAACAAATGTGGAGGGCAGAAGTGTAAGTTAGAAAACATGAAAATCCATGAAAAAGACTTAAAAAAAATCTAAACTTGTTTCATCCAGGGGTGAGAACACTGAAGTGACGATGCAGCTGCTGCAAAAATGAACTATTTTCAATGTCTGTCAGAACAGAACAAGCAGCAATGGACTCAAGCAGCAGCAAGGAAGATTATTTTTTTTAGATACAAGGTAAGCTCTGACAGACTGAAAAGTTTATATAGGTAAATAAAAGGCATAGAGATGTTACGGAGTCTCCCCCATACAATGCTACAAAAAACAATTACATGGAAATCAGTTAGGAATGGTTCAGTTGGAGCTGAGCCTATGTTAGGTAAGGGGTAAATTAGCTGACTTGTCCCAAGTCAGTATTGCACCGACTCCTACAGCAAATCTCTGTTGCCAGGAGCCTACACCACAGGCTTGGGAGCTGACATAACATCAAGAACATTTTGATAGGTTCTTGTACTTTTGACCAGAAGAAAGCACAGCACTCCCAAATATCTACTTGAGATTGCCTCTTGCTGTTTGAGGCCTTAGTATGGTAGAGATAAAGTGTTTTTCTGTTTGCTGCTACTGCCACTTGGCAGATTGGTTCTAGCAGATGTGTGTTCCCATGTGGTTACATTTTATGCTCTCAAATTTTATGATGTGTAGTATTGTGTTCTCCTCCCTTTGTCATGGTTTGAGCCACCCAGAGTTATGTGCAAGGAAGATTCCCACACGCACGCCACCCACCCATTTGAAACAACAAATCTTAATGCTCTGGCTTCTCAGGTGCAGCCAGCTTCTTGTGTAGTTTCATAAAATAGATAAGGCTCACTTAACTATTACTTTACATGGAATGTAAAGCTTGTTTATCCTTCTAAAAATGTGTGTTCTGCAACAAGATTTTCACTACCAAGTGTCATAAAGGGTATTAGTAAATTAAAATAATTTTTTTAAAAAGAGGTATATGTGTCCAGGTAAAATAAAATACAGCTTTCTTGGTGCAGTACAACTCATTGAAAAAAAAAAAAAGCTGGAAGTGCCAAGCGTCTTGTGGAACTTTTGAAGACATAAAAATAGAGGACTCTTCACAAGTTGAATAACTAAAAAGCTGGCTGTAGTCAAAAATACTTTGGAAATTAATACGAGTAATTAGTTAAATGTCAGTTCTGGCTTGGTTTTAAAACCTAGCTTGCCTCAGTTTTGCAAAATATATTTATAGATTACAGCGCTACCCACTTTACAAGCTGTATGCCCTAGAAAAAGCAAGTCCAGAAAGTAAATCACAGTATAAGTTTGTTGACAAATGAATTTGTAAAAAGAACAGTTTACACCAGAAGGATCAAAGTCAGAGCCTTTATTAAATGTTCCTTCTCTAAACAGACTGCATTTAATCCCCCTTTCGCATTTGTCATTTCTAAGGCTATTTTAAATACTTTGTTTTACAGGGATTTTCAGTCTTCAGAACCGTCACAAGCAGCAAGTTAGCAGTACACAAAAACAATACGCTTTGACTTTCACTGAGTTCTATTCCTGCTTCACAGGGTCCGTGGAAAAGACCAACAATAATTCCAGTACTGGAGTTTTTGCACAGACCCTGGAAAGGAAATAGGTGTCACCAGAGTTTAAGCCTGATGTGCTCTAGCCACATCTCACAAATGGCCACAATTTACCAGCATTGATTAGTATATCTGTTTCTTGTGCATTATATCTGTTTCAAAAAGGGGACCAAATTTTCAATTTTCAGATAATGTGGGTCTAATTAAGGCTATTCTGGTATATTTGATACTAAAATACTCTCTGGGAGTCCTTTTCATGAAATCCCATCAAAATTAACATTTTCAAAAATGAAAACATTTAAAATAGGTGTTTGAGTTGAAATGCTGATGCAGCGGTTGGTTCAGTGTTTTCTTGTCTTCTGGAGCTTTATTATCACGTCAGTATAGTGTCGTCTATTTGTTCATCAGAGTCAGCCTGGCCAGCCAGCTTCTTCAGAGATCTCCTGCAGCTTTCGTTGAGAAGCTCCAAGCTGGCAGCATCCAGAATCTTGGAAACCGACTGCAGAAGGAAGACAACACCAATTACCAATTCCTTATGACATACCATTCAAAATAAGAATAAATGTAAGTGCCCTCACAAGCTGTATTTATGTAAAATCTTTCAAACATACCAAAATCCTTCATCTGGTCGTATGATTCCCGACATGGGAACTATCCAAAAGCAGCTAAGACTTAGAAAAGAGGCCTGGAAATGGATATACAAAGTAGCCCATGCCAAAATGCTCTCTCTAGCACCACTGCTGCTGCAGTAGGATTACATGAGTGACAAAGCAATAAACTAGCAGTCCTAGCTAAGTTAACTACAGCACAGTAAGGGCTTAGGGCACTCTGAAAGCAAGGCTACTACGTTAAATGTAAGAGGTATGTTAAATACCTTGATTTTGGTAATACTGCACAACATAAGGTTGTACCGTATCAGTATTGCTTATTTCTTCAAGGCTTAGTTAGCATGATAATGCTGCTTAAGGCTTAAATGCAAATAGGAGTGTCCCACTCCATCTACTTCTTGAGAGACTGCCAGCACATTCTGAGGCTCCAAGCACAATGCTTAACTGTACACAGGGCAACGTGACACAGCCTTCTACCAATGATTACGTTTTCTTCTGTCTCATACCTCAAGCACTTCTTCACTTGCTCTCATCTTCAGAAGATTGACAATAGCTTGGTCGCTGTAGGCTCTTACACTGGTGTTTTTGTCCTTTGTGTTGTCCAGAAGTGCTTTAAGAATTGGTTTAATTGTCTGAGGATCCAGTGAGGGAAGATGGTTTTTATTTGCCCACCAGATCATCTTTTCTGCAACTAACTTTATGTCACTGGATGAGTTCTGGAGACACTGAAGGAGACAAAGATGGACTTAGATTCAGATATACCAAGGACAGGTATTTAAAGCAGTAATTATCTTTTTTCCTAATTTAAGTATTTTAAACTATAAGAAGCAAGCAGTCTTCAACTCATGGGTACACAAGAGACAAACTTGTTATCAACAAGTTTGACTAAACTGTGTAACAGAGAAGATCAAACCTTGAAAATAAGACACCTTTTAAAAAAAAAGTTCTAAAAATGTGGTTGACAACAGCGTCACTCTCTTCGCTCAACTGTCTCAGCAAATGACAATGACCACTAAGTGTGGGAAAAGCCAACATTGTCAGCGACCCTGTAAAATACACTTGATCAGCAGCAACAGCCAAGTCAGTCTCTGGTTGGAGTATAAGGTGCATTTCAACAGTGGATTTAATTTTAAAATAAAAAATTTAGAGCTTTGTGTATCTTTGATTTAATCTCAACACATTTAAAACATGAAGGCTGACACCTGAATGTCAACTGCATTGCAAATGCGGTGATAAAAGTATTGTGACAATTGTGCTACTTACATTTTAATACAATACTATGATACAAATTAATATATAAATGTAGGATTTCAAACAAAAAGACTGCTTTGAAGTATAATGGCCTGCATCATGTCAACTTGCATGTTTGGTAGTTTTTCAAGTAAATTGAAAAAAAAAAAATAAAACCTGTTATTTACATGTTATTTACAGTAAAGATGACAGACAAAATGAAATAAACACTATCTTCCCCTGTCTTTTCTAAGACATTCTAATATTAAAAATTCAGATCTTGTCTACCATGAGGAATACTTTTATGGGGAGAAAATCAAAGAAACAAAAGAAAAACCCACATCAAAAAAAAAGACCAAGAAAGAAAGGAATTTTGAGGTAGAATATTTAAATAGATATGAATTGAAAAAAGTGTTAACTTAAATACTCTCTTTTATCTCAGTCTTTTGTGGAAGAGAGTAGCTCTGAGATAAAAGTGGAAGTCAAAAAGTACAAAGCCAGGTAAGAGGTGTTTGATGCATTTTTAACAAAGGTCTTTTGACCTTTAGCAACCTTAAAAAAACTGACAGCTTGCCCCCCCCTTCTCTGCCAGCTCTTTGTTACTGCAAAGGAAAAAATGAATTCATTAAGAATCAAAACTGAAGTTTACCACAGGAGGATCAAAAGTCAAATCCCTGTATTACAGCAGGGATAGCGGTATTGTATTCACAACTGCAAAGCAGGCTGGTAAAGTGATTCCATCTGTACTTTGCCACAAAAAGACATATCTACATTTTCAAGGATCAAGGGATTTGGAGCTTCCCAAGATAAGGCAACTGAGATTTCCGTTTTCACGCTGGGTTACCATACAGAAATTTGACAGAGAAAGCCACCCATGTTACCTGAAACCAAGATTCAGATCACATGAGAACAATGGCAGGTAGTTCTCATGAAAAGTTTTACCTTAATAAAGAGGTTGGAAAGTTTTGGAGGCAGGTTCCCTTCTCCTTCCATGTGGTATTTCATAAGAAAGCCCATCCCTCTGATGCCACTAACTGCAATGGGAATCTTCAACATAAAGACAAAAATTGGTATTATTACAGCGGAATTCAACAGCCTTTGTAACTAAGCTGATGGTTTCGTGGACTGGTGAGCTGCTGCAGACAGCTAAACATATCTTTCAAAAAACTGTAGCATGCAAAGCAGGAAAAGATTGGGTTAATTGTACAGGATGGGTAACAGGATGAAAAAAATCATAATGCGACTATAAGCCACGTGGAATAAAGTGGCAGGGGC
>NW_010548342.1:9473-16819 GCF_000687285.1 Phaethon lepturus
CCTACACCAAATTACTCATTCAAGCCTAGATGTAAAATCTTCCTCCTAAAATGAAATATTTGCACTTGTTGTAAACCTGGCCCATGAATGAGAACTTTAATAGGGCAACAGAAGTGTAACTTACTCCCAATGAAAGCAACTCTGCAGTTGAAGATTATTTAATCTTCATCTCCACAGAGACCAGAACTCAAAGAACAGTAATGTAATTTCACTACAAAACTGCACCTAGCCAAGGGAGAATCTTCATAGAATCATTAAGGTTGGAAGAGACATGTGTGTGGGTGCCAAAGAGCAGAGCAAGTAGAGAAAAAGCTATTTTTTCCTAGTATCCAATGTAAACCTCCCCTGATGCAACTTGAGGCCATTTCCTCTCGTCCTGTCGCTAGTCACTTGGGAGAAGAGCGCAGATGGCACTTGGGGACTTTTGTTCTGTTTCGTAACGCAGAGAACCTGCACACCTTTTAAAACTACTCCCAACAAGCGCAACAGAACTCGCCGACTCTCATGTAGCACTCACCCTGTCGGCAGTAGCATTGCTGAGGATCATCTCCTGAACGCTGTTGTAGTATTTGGGGGAACACAGCCTGCTAGGAGCAACGTTTACAGCCACGGAGAGAGCGAGGCTTCGTCCGTGTCTCACCATCCAGTCAATGCCAGAGACATCTGCTGCAAATGGAAGAAGAGAACAATAGCAAGGCTCCTGCTACCCATTCCTCTTCACCTAAGAAAGCTTTTGTCAGTTTGTCAATTCACTTCCACAAAATGAAATAATAAGCAGCATCTAAAGCAACACCTTGCCTCCTCCACTCCTCCCAAAAAGCCACACAAACAGTGCTAAAACACAACACCTCTACCAGACAGGAACACCACCTGGGCAGATGTGGAAACCAGACACGAACAAGTGACTCTGCATTGTTCAACCCAGTTACTTCTGATGGTCTCAGTCATATGTAATCGGCCACACATCACTTAGTGCATGAAGGAGCTTGGCATCAGGATTACACAAGCTTTGACTCACTAATAAAATTGTAAAAGTCATCTGTAATTTGAAACCAGCTAACAGATTCCCTTTGTAATTCCGTAGCGGAGAGTAATCCTGTAGCGCTCCCAACCTCTATGGAGTTCCTACAAAATTCATGCTTTTATCTTAGAGGCAAATGAGTTAATTCTCCAAAAGCATCTGAAGCCATCAGATGCGGTCTGCAATAAGCCTACACCAATCTAAGATCACAGTGTCATCAAAAGAGGTGGAATGACCCTCCCGTCTACCCTGCCTGAACATCCTGTCACCTCCCATCCTCTCTGTGTCAGCCCTAGCAATCACTCAGCCATGCTGGTACTTCCACCAACTCCTCTGAAAACAAATCCAGAAAAAAAGTATGGGTAACGCCAAATTACAGCCACCACCTTGTGCTCAACTATGTACCAGGATGTACAACTGAATAGCCACAAGCAAAGAAAATCATAAGAAAATCCAGAGCAGAGATTCAGGTTTAAGGCAAAGAGGAGAAATTAGTCACAAAGCTTTCCTGAACCAATGGCTAAGAAGGTATCTTCCTCTGCTTTCAGAACAAGTTCCCGCCATCATGAACAGCTTCACCTACCCAGTAAGTGCTGGTGGAGAACAGCACCGAGCTCCTCTTCTGACAGAAACGCACACAGTTCTGCCAAGCAGCCAGCTGAGGCCATGCGGGTGGCATCCTGAGGACAGGAAGAAAAGCGTAACACCGGTTGAGCTTAATACACATCAGAGATAAGCTGCAAGAAGAGCAAGTGACAGAAGATGATAAAAATAAAAAGAGAAGGAGGAAATAAATAGTAGTAGTAGTAGTAGTATTTCACTCCTACTACCTGTGGATTTCTGTCAGTTCGCAAGGTTTCTTGTACATAATGGAACTTAAATCCAAAATCCACAGTCAAAAAAGCTAGCAGAAGGATTCTGAAGAATCACAGACCTTGTGTAAACTCCAATTTGTTATATGGAAAAAGTCATAAAGATGAAAGTGAATGTTTTAAAAGATGTGTTCACAAGAGTTAAGTTTAGATTGACAGTCTAGAAAGTGTCTGTTACTTTAGCCATTCGGATGAGTTTATCTCTGTGATAAACGCATACTACTTTTAAATTAAAAATTCCAGGCTTTTGTTGTTCTGGCCTGTTTATGTGACCATCCTGACACTGCTCCTCTCCACCCTGAAACTTACAACCCAGTGGGAATTTTTCTATTTCTAGCATGTCAACACTTGGATGTCTATGTTGCACAGATTAAGACATAATGAAGAAATTACTTGATGATTAATTTTAATCTCACAGATGACACTGTTGCTATCTGCCATGTACAGAAGACCCTATATTAAACCTGGAGAGCTTCTTGTTCATTAGAGAAAAATCTGCTACTAGCTGAAAAATTTCTTACACTAAATGATAAACACCACCTAAGAGCCTACAAACACACATATGTGCATGTAGTGAAAGTATTGCAGGTTCTTCTCCAAGATAAAAAGCAAATCCTGACTTCAGAGCTGCCTCAAACACATTGGTGAGGAGCTGCGGGTCAAACTCATATATGCGGTTGCTAAGGAAACATTAAACTCTCAGATGTTCAGATACCAGGGACTAGCTAGGCATCTCTCATTCTTGCAACTGACTCTCAGCTAACGCACTACAAGGCTCCAACGAGATCTATTTGACAGACCGTATCCAGTTTAGTGAGTAATGCCCAAAACCAAATGCTGCCTTACATTAAGTTTCTTTCTACTCTATGACTAGTAATTTCCCCCAGAAGTCATTTCAGAAAATAATTGTTAGAAAGCTCAGACTGTAAATTTAAGAATAAGACCATCCACAGCAGGGATCCTTTGCAGCTGGCTGAAGCAGTACCTCATCATGTCCCAGCATCCCTAGAAGCACCGTGCTGATATTCTTCCTAATTGCAGCATCAACTTTTGCACCAGCTCCTCGTGTTACAAACCGCAGAGCTTGCAGCATTGTGTCCCTAGAAGTGATGACAAAGTGCAGTCAGACACTGCCTCTCCCCACATCCTACAGCAGAAATTGAGCTCTGGATACTGCACCAGTTTCTTACACAGCAATTACACTAATATGCCTTGCAGTTTAGGAGACTGATACTCTCTCTGCAGTGGTGAAAACTCCATGATAGAGAATTATTTCCATGTTTGTGTACGTATGTGTGTTTGTCTCTTACAACGTAAGTATTTTCTGACTATTCAAACATTACAAAAAATTCTCAAATTAAGTTTTGAGTTAAGTTATCAAGAACAGCTGCATTACTTCAGGTCAGACTGACAACTCATAGAGTCTTGTACCTGAAAGTGGGCTGCAGTGTGTTGCTGGGGGTGTGCAGGCGAGACCAGAACTTGCCAGATACCAAGCAATGCGTCCCCTGACACACAGTCACAGCACAGCTTCTGACCCAGAAGTCCCTAGCATCCACATTCTTTGTTTTACAACCCTTGATTAACAGTCAACTGCTTTCACTAATAAGTAAATCTTACTCTCAGAATTAAAAGGGGCACTGGAAGCAATTCTAGACAAATAGCTGTAACAGCTTTGTTGGTTCATCCCAGCCCTTTCTTTCAGCCTTAGTAAGCAGGAAGGTCTGAGATGTCGCCTACTCCTTACCTGATAGCAGAGTCATCACTGGAACGAATTCCATTCAGTAGCTCCGTAAAGAGGGGATCAACTTTTACATGGATGACAATGAGTTTACCGAGAGCATCAGCAGCTTTAAGGCGAACAGCACGGTTTGAGTCTTGTAGAGCTTTGGTGAAGGTTGTTTGCAATTGGGGCAAAAATGGTTTCAGAGCAATCTCAACCTATACCAGAGATGAAAGAAGAGAAAGTGGTGCAGTCAAGCCTGAAAACAGCATGACCTCTTCTATAGCAGTGAGTTATCACAAATAGCCCTCATTCAGATCTAACACACTACTATAAAATAGGAAAAAACATGAAACAGTGTTTTACCATGCAACTTTTTTCCCTTTCAAATCTAATCTTATTTTCTGTAAACTGAAATACAAGGGTAACGTTGAAAGACCTTACACCATCATGAACAATCTTTTGTATAGAGCGCACTAAATAAAAGCTCAGCTCAGTTCAAATACATAAGATTATCATCTTCGGACTTAACATTTCACAAAAACAGTGGACACAAGAGAGAAATTAATTACGTGGTAGTTTTTAATCATTTGAAAGTGTTATCAGCATTTAGCAATATTTCTAAGAGGTCCAGAAATTGAAGAACTGGGGGCTTTTTCGGTAGGCCAGAAGCTGTTGGAAGAATCCTGTTACAGTGTAATCCTGTACAATCCTGTTACAGTGCCATTCCTAAATATCAAACCCACACCAGCAGACATCCTAGCTGCATTTACATGAACAGCAACAGATACTGCTGAAGGTTACCATGGAAAATGTTCACAAACCACAGTCAATTATCCTGAATCTTACCTTGGCTAAAAGAAGGCTTAATGTTTCCAGAAGAGCCACCTTGACATTCCAGCTGAACCTATCTCCCAAGATCCGAATAAGTGGCCCAGTAATGCTCACCACAGATGGTTTAAGAGCTTCAGCAGAAGTCAGCTTAATAACCAGCCCTAAGGCCTTTGCTGCCTCTTCCTTCTGTTCTGGATTACCAGTTAAAACACCTTCCCGCAGCACCAGGAGTATGGAAGTCACTCCCTGTCATGAACATCAGATAAGAAAGCTTAGAAGCTAATATGCAAAAAATGTGTATCTTATTTTTGCTCCCGTTATACACCAGATGCACAAACTTGGAGAGTTTTGCTCAATATCCTGTTGACCTTCAGCTGCCTGCTTCCACATTTACAGAGCTACTTTTATTTGGTTTGATTTCATGCATCTACGCCTTACTAAGCCAGTTGCTATGAGAAAAGTGGTGGCGGCTCTGGGAATTTTTAAACCAGAGAAATTTGGCACAGAAGTCCAGCATTACTCCCCCACAAAAAGCAGCCAGTGACCATGACTTACATGCGTAACAGAACTGTCAAAGATCTTGTTACAAAAGGAGTCTGCTGTAGGGTCACTCAAGAGCAGCAATCTACAAAAAGTCTCCCCAGCGTACAGGTTTGGAATGCTCAAATAGTCACTGCTTCGAATAGCTGTAAAGTCATATCAGCCAGTTCCCCCAAAAGGTGCGTATAATGGCTGTGACTAATCCACGCTCATTCTGATGCTTTACCTTCTTAGGAATACAGAATCCTGGCACATGCTCGCCTTTGGCCTCATTCCCTACAATCCGGATATCCTTGTGCAGGTCCTCGATGAGAGCAAGCTGGTTCCCAGCATCTAATTTCTGCAGGAGAGAGGAGTAAGACAAAGATGAGGCGACATAGCAACCAGCTATTCTTTGTGAATTCTTCTCAGGTGTGTCAAGAGAAGATACCCATTTCCTGCCTCCTCACTCACAATGCTGAAAGTCAAGCTCATCTTACAACTCTCCGATCTTTGCAGCATTTGCAAATGTAAATGTAGTTTACAGTCAAAACAGAAGCTTCAATTTAAGCAGTATTTTACCAGCTATCCCCATTTTCTCCTTGCCAGGCATTACCACTGTGACCTTTTTAAGCTGCCTCTCACCTTGGTGATGGAATTAAGCGCGTCCCAGCTTTCATTCAGAACTACAGGGTTGGTGTCGTTAAATAGACGTATCAAGCCTGAAACCAAGCTCTTCAGATGACCAGTATAGTCTGCTTTTGTCTTGGAGCAGTAGATATTCAGAATGACAGCTGCTGCCTGTCTCATTCCCAGCTCAGGGCTGCGGGTAGCTTCTAGTAAATCTTCAGTTATAATTCTTTGTCCAGCATCATCTTCCACAGACAGAATTACAGACTGGCAGTTTGCCATCTCCTAAAGAGTCCAAATTAGCTTTACGTTAACTCTCAAAGAGAACAAAGCCAGATTTAACCCCAGGTTTCCCCACATTATCCACAGCATTATGTCTTCGAGAAATACTACAACATATCCCACTTCCTAAACGTTTCTCATTACATAGCTAGTCACATCACCATTAAAGGCTCGATTCAGTCCTGGAGCAGAAACAGGTATATAACCAACTCTCAACATTTAACAAGTGACCAGACTCTGCTGAACTGATTGCTGCACAGGTCGCTCTCCAGCCACGGAAGGGCTAATTTACAAAAATTAGAGTAGCTGAGTCTCCCCGATCTTACTCACCCCTCAGAGACTGTGGGTCTTGTCAGATAGTACTTTTTTGATTTAGGTAGTTTAATGCTCTGCATCATAATACTAATTACAAGCACGTCAGAGATCTCCAGGCAGACTTGGGGCTAGGAGCTGAGCTAATGGGTATCTACAGCACACAGACAACAGGACTCTGTAACTTGAATTCCTAATTCACCAACTTATGTACATGTCTATCTGCAATCACAATTCCAGCATGTTTTCTGGACTCCAAATACCAGATGTTTCAGAAAGTAGCACAAAAGGAGCCCTGCATGCGAAACGGGACATGTCCTCCCTTCAGCCCTTTAATCTCTCAGTCTTCTACACCAAGGATAAATACAAAGCTAACTAGACACTCCAGCAGTTCTCCAAGAATAAGTAAACTGAGAATTGTATCTTGTTGCAGGCCAAAGAGGCTGTTATACAGATACAAATAGATTCGGAAAGCGTACGTTTTTTCACTCACAATATGCCACCAGGCAAAAAGACTCATCCTGAAGAAGCTAATGGACTGAATTAAAACATGCAATCTGTGAATCTAGAGAACACAGATTCTGTGCTAGGAAGTAAACCCAAAGCACTGTATCTTCAGGCAACCTGTCATAACACCGAGCTGAGCCATTATACTTGCCAATTGCTCTTCACTGGTCCCCAGCTTCTCCTTCAGCGCAGACATCATAGCAGGCAGGATGACACTCAAGTGCCGTGTCAGAGCATCCCCTGCCACTGACGAGAGGAAAGCAAGCACACGGGTGTTCACAGGGGGAGTAGTCAGCTAACAAAAAGACAAAAAACAAGACAAGCAAAATGTTTTTTCAGAAGGAATCTCACTTCATCTACAACATAAAAAATTTCTCAGTACACATGCATCACAACCCAAATGACAATGTTTTGAGCATAAAATCAGACAAAAATTTCAAACTATACTGTTCCTTTTGGTATATCAGTCCAAAGAAAACTGGCAGCAAGCACAGAAAAAAAAGCACAGTTCTAAAGTTTAAAATTTGTTTCTAGTTGTACCTTTGGCACCAAATAAGGCAGCACCACACGGCTCTTGACAGCCATAACTTGTTTAAGACCATCCACAGCAAAGTCAGATGTCTCTTCATTATCCTACAGGGAAAGA
>NW_010548342.1:16850-37980 GCF_000687285.1 Phaethon lepturus
TTGTGACACATCAAGCTAAACCCTACTTCAAGTGGCAATTTACTGTGTGATCATATAACCAGCACACAAGTCCTTCTATCCAACAATGCTCTCATACTACATAGCAAAAACCCAAACCAAGCTCTTCTGTCACACCAGATTTTCCGTGTCATGCATGGTGGCCAAGTAACTTCAGCAGGTGACGATGGCAATTCCCTAGCAGAGCCAGATGTAGCAATTCTTAGGCCTATGCTTTAGCCACAAGACTTTCCCTAGCAATGGCTAGGACCACTCCATGGAGGAGACAAAATAGAGCTGCCATTCCCTGGAAGATCTGACACTACAATCCTGCTTCTCCTTTAAACTAATTATTCAAAACCTGCCCCACAACTTCATTCATCAAGTTGTTGACTAATGTCGAGCAATGCTTACCAGCTGCTTCAGCAAAAATGGCAGGATATCTTCAAGAGCTTGATGTCCAATTGTTGAGTGCAACTGTTCAAATGTTTTGGCTGCAGCCTCTCGGACTTCTTCCAGAGGGTCACAGAGCGCTTTTCTCACTGTAGGAACTAAGGACTCAGAGAAAAGCAGTACCTAAAGATGCAGAGATAAAATTACAGAATGTCTAAAGCACAACAGACATCTGCATCTCAGTAAAGTAGCTAAGAATGCGGAATTTGCACAACTGAAACTGAATTGCAGTTTGCTTGACATGTATCGGAAGAAAAGCAGGATTAATCAACACCAGTAGCTGCAGTACTCTAAGGCTACCTAGTGGATTATTTCTACAAGTAGATCTCATAAAAGTCAGAACTGTGCAATGTTTTAAGTTTACCGACAGATACAAATGCATATTATGTTCCTGAACAGCAACTCACGTTTAGTTTAAGTCCCAAATTCAGTCCATAAAACAAGTCCAGCACTAGCTGTATTATTCTGTCTCAATTGCAATACCTGCGTTATAACATAGATATCTAAGAAACTAGAGATTTCATCTTCCATATTTAAACTTACCGCATCCCTGCTGGTAGATTTCATTATCTCACTCAACCCAATGCAGACTCCTTGCCTCTCATCACTCTTGTCTGACCTTAGTCCATCTTCCAGAATAGGAATGATTTCAGGGAGGATCTTCTCTCCTAATTTTCGGACAAGGTCTCCTAATGTCCGTGCTGCAACCTGTCCCCAAAAATGTATTAATTAACTATCTTCCTGTTTTACAAAACTTAAGAAGGTGAACTGTGACCAAATACTAACTTTTGACCATAAACTACTGTTCACAGTATAGAGAGAGTAGTAGCAACGTGAACACTACTGTTATAAGTAACTAGAGCAAAATGGTTTTACTGTCATCACAGTTGCCTTCAGCAAAGAGAGAACTCAGACATACCCATGCTTAGAACAGTTAAATTAATGGCAGCTTTGGAGTGATTTATAGAAAATAATTATCCTGTGAATTAGTTTATACGGTCACTTGCAGTTAACAGGAAGGCACTACTCAATTTCTCACCGTTCGCTTATCTGCGCAAGTACTGGCCAAGAATTTCAGCAGAAGCCCAAAGAGGGTTGGCAAAATTTCACGCAGTGTGCGAGGAGTGTTTGAGACTACGATCTTCCAGACATGTAAGGAGGCTTGACGCACTACCAGCTGGGTGTCAGAGCGGCCCATGTACAGCCCTGCCAGCACCCTGTTCCTCCTCTCCACACCAAGAGCATTAATAATAGCCTGAAAAGAAATAGCACAAAATTGTGTTATCCAGTACTGAAACTTATAAATAGCACAAAATACATGCTTACTCACTATGTCTTTCCAGCAGGCTTTCCATGCTGATTTAAATAAAAATTTAAAAAACTAAAGGCACAACCAACAAAAACAGCTTTACCTTGTTTGACTGGGCTGTTCCAAAGTTGTCATCCTCTGAGGCAGTTTCTGTGGTCATTTTTCCAGTGACTCCTGAGATATGGAATAGAAGATCTCCAAGGAGCTGAACTGAGCTAAACCTGGCAACAGGAGCAAGTCAAGTGTTACAAACAGGGTATTCAGGCGGTACCTGTCCAAATATGACAGCACCTCAAATACAGACGTGAGCAAAATGCGAGGCAAAGAGCTAGGTCAGCACTGAAATGCTGCACAGGCTGATATGTGAGATCAGTCTCCATACGTGACTGAGAAGAAGGATGCTAAAGAGAAAGGGAAGGAATGAATCCTAAACTGGAAGGTGCTGAGAGAATTCCCATATCAAAGCAATGAATCAGGGAATAGCCTGGACTCTAAAAAGGAACAAGACATGGCCAGTATCTGCCTCAACCCAAAAGATACTCACCTGGGATAAGTGCACTCATCAACACTCAGCTGACACAAGCCTTTTAGTACAACTAATCTTTGAGCAATTGCTATTAGCTCTGAGTGCTCCACTGCACATTTCCATACACACAGGAGAACAATTACTCAGCATTTTGAAAAATGAAAAACAATATATGAGGGCTAAATATTGCCACATCAACTGCCTTGGAAGTGCTTTTCAGAGTCACTACCAGAATTAATAATCTAGTAGGAATGCTTTGCAGGTACCAGGAAACATGATCCACGGCTGGCAGGGCTTTGCAGACTCAGTGCTATAAGGCATCATATTCAAATCAACAAGCGAAAAGACAGACTTGCTTTTACTTCCCAGGACATGTCTGCATTTGCTTGAGGAGCAACATAGAGTCTAAATCACACCAGCTTTCCATCCATGGAAGAGAAATGCCTGTGGATAAGATGGTTATCCCCTACCTTATCCTCCACAAGTCATCAAACAGGCCATCCTCGAGCTGTGGCAGGAGAAGTGCAATGGCAGTCTCTGCATACATACTTATGATTCTCTGGCCAGCACGCAGGGCAGTGTCCCGCACAAACTCATTCTCGTCTGCCAGTGCCTGAGCACAGAGAGAAAAGTGTCTGTGAAAGCTGGGGGTAGGTTTCAACACAATATACAAAACCAACAGGAGGAAAACAAAACAATGTTTTCTCTCTCAGACATGAAAAGTAAATGAACTATAGAGCTGTGAATGCACAAAGGTGATTTCAAGAAATTACTAGTGACTACAAACAAAAGACAGCAAGCAAATAACCTGGAACAAGACGTAATTTATAACTGAAATTCTTTTATATTTTGTATAGTCCAGCAAAGCTGTACAAGTCTCTGCACATCTCACAATTACTGTAAATGGTGCTTAAAATACTCTAGAGCTTTCTTTTTATTCTCTAATAAATAAAACTTTTCAGGCCTTTGCTATATACCTTAAGGATGCAAGGAATGATAGGACCAACATAGGGAGTGAACTTGTCTCCAAAGGTAATTGGCAGGTAGTTGAACATCATGATATAACCATCTCGTACATGTGGAGCAATATCCACTTTACTGGCAGTAGCTACAATCTCTGGCATAAGTTTCTCCAGCTTTTCTACCCCCAAACCAGCCATAACTTCAGCCAGACCTGAGAAAAAAAAGCAGGTAACATAGCTGATACACAAGAAAGAACAAGCTAATCTGATTTAATAGGAGAAAGTCTGAGCTCAGTATTCAAACACAGCTGTCCTCACCTTGAGCAGCACCAGATCGATCCACTGAGCTTTGCTCATATGTCAGTGTCTCCATCAGCCATGGCAACAAATCCTCAAAGCATGATTCTCCCATACCCTTCACCATGGCTCCCAGTGCCTTTGCAGACACTGTACGCACCTAACAGACAAAAGGAACAGAGATTTGCAAAATATCCAGTCAAAGCTACTAAAACAGATGTGTTTGATTACAGATCTACAGAAGATCAGAACAAAGTCTAACCTAAGGCACTGAAAGATAATCTCTATTTGTACAAGAGACTTACTTCAGGTACAGGATCCAACAGAGATGCCTTCAGTCCAGGAGTCACACTGGGTAGGTAAGGAGCCAGATCCTGAAACAAAGACCCCGAAGAGTAAGAACTAGATTCAAAACGAGAAAGAAACCTAAGTCACCTTCATGTAAAGGGCATTTGGTCCCTTATTATTTACTATCCTTAACATCCTGGGAGTTTAATCATTTGCTTTCACAATCCTACAAATAAGCACACTGAATTGTTCTGCAAGTCCAAGAAACACCACCAGTTCTGTGCAGACCACTCAAAACCTTTCTGATGCTCACCCACAACCTGGCACTTCGTATCTAAGGATAATCCAACACACTTAACATTTACAAAGGTTTAAAGGTAGAGATTATCAGAACAAAAATTAAACACAGATCTTTATCCTACAGTGAGGTTCTACAAATACTTTTCAAACAAACCCTGGATCCATTTGTAAGCCACTTATCTGTGTTTCACTGGTACTGGTTTTACTAGTTTGTTTGTTAAGGCATTTCTTATATAGTAAGAATCAGAAGACCTTTTTGCAGGGATAAATCTGGTAGTAACTAGATGACCAAAGTACAAAGCTGACAGTCTTAAGCACCTGAGAATTGTCACTGTCTTTATAGCCATTATCTGTTCATTTACATACATTTAATTAAAGCCAGCTGCATGGATTGTCTACTTTAAAACCAAAATCCCCAAACCAAGTAAAATCTCTCTAGTGCTTGCTGTTATCTCCCACACAGTAACTACATCATACAGTTAGAGAGCATTTTTAGCACTGTACCTTCTGATCAGTCAGGGAGTACATGTTCCCAATGATCTGGGCAGCCATTTTCCTGGTGTCTGTGGAACGATCTTGAAAAGCTCTCTGAACAATTGGCATGATCAGTGCTAACGATGGAGCATCAATGAAATGGACAAATTTGGTATCCAGTAGAGTCTGCAGACACTTCTGGGTCTTCCTGGAGGGGTCAGTGAGAGCATCCAACAGAACTGGAGCAATTGCTGAACATTTTTAAAAAGGAGAGAAAACACTTCATTTGTACATAAAACAAAAATGCACATCAGGGTGAGCTGGTGTTCTCTCATGGGATTTTTTAGATCCTTCTAAAGCACAGGAACAGAGCGAACCCTATTAACATTAGCTGACAAAATGGAAAGGAGCATTCAAAAAGCCTTGAAGCAGACAGCTGCTCTTAAGCTTTCATGTTATACTTTCCTAGAAGTAGTTTAATTTCTATAAAGTTTGGATTTAATCCTAAATGCAGTGAACATAAACCTTGCTATGATAAACCATGGTCATGTCAGGACAGCTCTTTGGCATCAGAGATGCAGCCAGTTCTTACCCAGGATCTCTGGATTCCTGATGACGGACCCAATCTGCCTGAGAGCTTGCTGACCCGCATTCTGCACCTTCACATGAGAATCTGTGAGCACTTCAGTAAGTTTTGGCACAATATTGGGTAAGCAGGAAGAGAGCTGTTTGGGAGCACAGTACGCCATAGCTCCCAGCAGTTCCACTGATCCTGTACATGAAGTACACAAAAATAAAAAAAGAGACAATACACAGCATTAAGAAGAGATATGAGATGACCACATTCCCCTCAAACTCAAATCTGCAAGTGGCATGACCAGTTAGAGAACACACAGAATGACTGAAATGCATCCAGCCACTCTATGCCACTTTGAGACACTGAAAACTAATTTTTTGTTGTACTAGGGAAAAGAAAGGAGGGGGTTAGAACTTCCAGCTTCTGGAGTACTTCCAGAGAGATCAGGAGTAAAAAGTGCCCCTTGAATCTGCTGCGGGGGAAAGAAGTTGCTCAAATGTGTCGGGAAACTCAAAAGTTGTTAAGTTCCACAGCCCCTTATGAGACAATAAACTATCATGGCCATCTGTAGGGATGAAGGAATCAACAAGGGTAATGACAGCAAAGGGAACTGTGAGTTACTCTCAATCACATCAGTCAGATATTGGTCCATACCAGCTTTGGTTCTCCAAGATTCCTCTTCTAGTGCTGCAAGAAGTGATGGCAAAACCAGCTTCACTCCGTGAGTACTCAAGTTACTCATCACAGCTTTGGCACAGTCATCTGCAGCCTCCAAGGAGAAGAGAACATTTACAAGCTGTGTCACAACACCAGTTTTTTCCTTCCTCAGAGATTCAATGGGAACAAAGCCTTCACATAAAATAGCATCTAAGTACAATGATGCAGCTAGCCAAGCAGCTCCAAATTAATGGCCAATGAACTAAGAGGCTTTCAGTTATTAAGAAGATCAAATTGCATTAGTGGTATCTCCAGGGGTAGATCCACCTTCTCAATTTGCCTTGTTACAAACAGTATTCGTATCCATTCCATTTGGGTTTTCTCTTAACACTCTGATCTCAGAAATCTACAGCATCTTACCTCTCGCACGTACTGGTTCCCATCTCCAAAACAAAGCAGCAAGTGAGGTAGCACATGAACCACATAGGGCTCAAAAAGCTTTCCAAGCATACTGCAGAGCATCTCAAAGGCAAACAGAGCCCCTAAAAAAAAAAACACCAAACCCAAAAAGGACAGTTAAAGGAAAATACAACTTCATTTAAAGGGGGTGGAAAGAGAAGACAGAATTTGCCAAATATCTGTAGAACTTCCCCAAAAGCACCCAAATCTCAAAGCTGAAAGTTTCTTGCCTTCTTGAACTTGTGGCTAGTGCTGTGGTAGGGATGTCTGGTCTCAGAAAGGACAAGAAACGCAGTAGCATTAAAAATACGTAACAGTCCTCCGAGTCCTAGCTTGCATAAACAGAAATAAGGATAGGAAACGTTCAGCAGCAAAAGGAACAAGCAGGCTGTGAAAGCCCCTCTGGACCAGCTGCAGCAGAATATGTAAAGTCTTACAGGAAGCAGGAGCCCACCTAGCAACACTTGCCTTTGAAAGTAAGAGGGAGAGACACCCAGAATGTTGTCTAGGACCAGAAACCTTTCCCCCACCACAATGCAAAGAGAGCCGTTTTAGGACACTACAGACAATCAATGTCCTCATGACAGACACTCCCCATTTCCTTCTCTGCAAACTTAGTAAAATAAATGTAGATAAACCAAGCACAGGGGTTCAGGCATCATTTGTTCTGACCACAATGGTAGTAGATACAAGAGAAAGTAAGTATTTGGAGGGAAAAGCTTTTGCCCTTTACCCTCACGCCGACGGAAGTTCTTCTTGTCCTGGATAGCATCGGTCAGTGTGGTCATCATCTCCTGCTGCTTGAGAGAGAGGATACCAAGGCCTTTCACCAGGCCTGCCAGCCCATAAGCTGCACCTTTGCGCTCAGCATATTTATCAGACTCTAAAAGCAGCTGCATTAGCTTCTGTATCATTCCTCCTGCATCTTCCTTAATTGCAGGCACCAGAGGTGGCAAACAGCTTGCTACTGACTCTTGAACCTGTAAAACAATCCACCAGCTATCAGATCACAAAATACTCATCACCAACATAACTTTCCCTTAGACTGCACCCACAATGGCAGCTTTCTGTCAGAGCCATTTTTTATCTGACATCCCTGGAAGTATCACAGCGTTAACATGCCTCTGCACAGAACATAAGAACTCCTCCAAGAAGACACCTACCTGCTGAGATGGTGTGGACAAGGCTGCTATCAGTTTGCCAACAATTGGTTTCACTTTAGGGTCACTCTTGTCCAGATGTTTTGCCAGTGAACCCATCAGAATGACCACGCTCTGCCTGACAGCATCGTAACTGGCATCATTGGGAGCATTTTTCAGGAATTCTTCAAACACTGGCAAGAGAGAGTTAACATTGTCCTGAAAAACAAAACCACAGAACTTGCCACTAGAGTCCACTCAGAATGAGATTTGCTATGCTCAGTGGACTTGTTTGTTCTTCTCTGAGCCAACAAGCTGAACAATCACACTGTATTTACAGTTCATTTAATGTGTCACATCACATAAAACCTTGTGCCATCCCGACAGGCAACAAATATTTCCTGCTAGAGAGAAGTTAGGTCCTAAAGTTAGTTAGAGAAAAGAAGTTAGATCCCCCAAACGGAACAGCATCATGTTCTGCCAGAAGCAATGCAAGCTACTAGGCAAGACAGTGAGCCTAAACATCTGTGCCTGCTCTTTTGCTTGCTCCATTTGCAAAACAAACTTCACATGGCTTTTCTAAGAAACAGAAGGAAAGAATGAATAATATGAAAATAGTCTAATAGTCTTGGGCTTAAAAGAAATGCAGAGGGTTGTCCAGAAATGGTGACTGGCACATATGAGGAAATCTGAAGCTGACCAATTTACACCCTGCACACCTACCCCATCTAACACGACTGGGGAAGGTATAGCAGTGAGGAGAAGGATGGTCCTCAATTTTCTACATCACTTCAGTTGTTTTCAATTTAATTAAGCCAATGATCAGCAAGCTTTCATGTTTTGCTTTGCATGAGGCTGGAAAGAGAAATCTTACCTTTCCCAGGATTAAGAGATCTGTGGTCTGATTTTACCTCTATTACTGTAGTTTTACATCATTTTAAGTCCAGTTAATTCAGTGCTATTTCTTTTTTATTGCAGTGACAGGGAAAAACTACACTCTTAGTCACTAACAGAACAACTCCAAACACAAAAATTCCTACTACATGAAAGTTTTTAGCTATTACAAGTAACAGCAACCTCTAAGGAAAAAAAATCCTAAAAAAAAAAATTTCTATGGGCCCTCACACAGTACTTATGTTTTCATCCCATTTTTTCCTCTTTTTTTTTTTTTTTTTTTTTTTTTTTTTTTTTTTTTTTTTTTTTGAGAGAAGCATTCAAACTTACTTTGCCATGAGTGTTGAGCGTTGAAAGAGCTGCATCTAACATGCACTTCCTGACTTCAGGACTGCGATCATTCAGAGCATCTGGTACAAAAAACTGGAAGAGAGGCTTCACCTGAGAACTGTCCAGATGCTGTGAGAGCTTGTTGAGGGCCAAAGCTATGCCACACCTGTAAAGATGGTGAGCTTGTGAGTTTACTGACTTTGACAGAATTTGCTTGAGGTCAAAATCACATTTGCTATCAGTAGTACCTTACAGAAATTGAGAGAGCATGCCACTATGAAACCAAAGAGCATTACAGATACTTGGGCCAATAAAGACAGACATCAGGATCACTTCATCTTACTGCTGAAATACAGCAGCTTTACAACCAGGTACACCAGCACTAAAGAACAGATTAGCTTAAGATGGGTAGTGAACAAGACGATCCCAAATTAAACATGTATAGGGCATACAAGCAGACAAAAAATAATTATCCAAACGGGAATTTCTCCAGTTGAGTAACACTCGCACTGCTGCTCTTGAAACAATCAATTGCCCGTACAGACGTGGGAGTCCAGCAAGATAAGACAAAAATCAGACAGTCTGAGGGGGAAAGACTGTTCTTATCAGCAGGAGACATGGAGAAAATACTATCCAGTGTTATGATGGAACTGAGAGCATTTCAGTTTGGCCTGCCTAGCCTGCTTCAGGGGCACAAATATTCTCTACCAGAAAAAAAGCACGAAATCAGCAAGTCAATACAGCTGCATGTATTTTGTTGCCTTAACATTCCCTTATTTCTCCACTGCCTGAACTTCTAAATAAAAATCTGTAACATCTCATTAGGATGCACAGGAAGTAATGAGGTCAATCTGAAAATGACTGTACCTTGCTTCCCACTGGTCAGGCGGTGATTCAGATATCACTCGTCCCAAAGCATCCAAAACTGGAGGTGGCCTCTGCAAGGAAAAAAAAATTTATCAGAATGCCTTTTCTAAGGACACACATGCAGAGAATACTGTCAGCCATACCAGAAGAGCATGGTAAAGAAAACAAGCAGAGAGCTAGCTTAGGCCCAAGAAGACTTAGACTGATCCTCCTCTGCCACAGTCCTCCTCTATCACCAAAGGCCTATCTTCCACCTGTACAGTGGCGCCATTACCAGCTGCTAACTTGAAGGTCAAGACATTAAAGTCTGTGATAAGCTCAAACACAGCAATAGTAGGCTTCATGCACAGCCTCAATACAGACAAAAGAAAAAGTGATTAATAGAAGACCTAAAATATAGCACAAGCTTGTGCCTGTCAACCCCTTAGGACTTACGTAGAGCTTCTCTTGGTAAATCTCTGTCAGTTTATTCATGACCTCTGCTGCTTGGTTTCGATACTGAGCTACAGCTCTGGAAAGAGCTTCAGCACCTGCTTGCCGCACTGCCTCTTCATGGTAGATGACATCTTTGATCAGCAGAGAACAGAGGTCAGGCTGCAGCTCCAGACCCATGGACTCCCACAACCTGCAGCGCACACATAGAGGTGACAGATCACCCTTCAGCAAGAGAAGCCACTGCTACATGTAAGTATCAGGGCGGCCAAAGCTGCCCTCTGCCTGTGGGAGGCAAAGGTCCTGCCAGTGGAGCTCGACGAGCAAGAAGAGACATCCCCTTACAATCCAATCGGCCAGGAAGAACTCTTACCTGTCTGCCAACTTCTGGATCTCATCTTCCACATCAAACTTCACTACCCAAAGGCGACGCAACAAATTCAGTCCATTCTTTTCATCGCTGTCTGGGGTTGGTAGAACCATTTGTAGCTCCATCAGTCCCTGAATTAGTTTACAGGAGAATCAGTGCAAAGATCTGATTTTAGAAACAGATGCTTTAGAACACTTAAAACCTTTTCCACATCAAGCTCTCAGTGGTTGGGAGTGTCAAAATTCACATTTCTTTGTGCAGTACACTGCCTATGCAGATCGAGGACTTCCTGTTGCTGTAGACAAGATGGTGAACTCAAGATTAGCACTCCATAGGCAGGTTGCAGAGAGGCGACTAGGCACTAGGTTGTGCTCTGGTGACTACAGTCTTTTCTGATTCTAAGGTACAGAGAAGCCAGCTCAGGTAAGCCAAGCTGAAATTTGTTTCATGGCAGAGAAAACCAAGCACCCTTAATTTTTTTTCTTTCTTTTTTATGTTCTCAGAAGTGACTGAGCCTGAAGCTTTCCAAAGACACTGGACCCAACACAGATATAGGAATTTTTTGACAGTTTCTCCCTTTAAGATGAAGCAATTTTAAATAGAAGGTGCTAAGTTGTCGTAATTACACTTTTTTTAACAAAACAAAGGTGTAGATAGACCCAGAGTGCTCCTTTCTGCAAGGTAAGTCTAGCACAAAGAGCATTACTTGAATTACTGTTCAGTAGCTATTGCCACCCACCGCAGGCACACTACCCAAAGACTAGCATCACAGCTGAAGCCTCTCTTCATCAGTGTTGGAGAAGATTCACCTCCGAAAATATTTAAAAATTCAAAAATTCAGTGTGACCCTGGAATGGTTCCCACCTACCCTGAGAGATGCATCTCGAACATTCATGCATGGAGATTGCAGGGCCTGAAGTAACACATCAATCTCCTCCTGTTCTGCATAGGCACAGCCGTCCTCCCCGCTGCTGCTTGCACACAGTGTGGTCAGCGCGTTGGAAGCCAAAACCTAAAGTGCCATGAGGAAGTATTAGAGATTCCACCACCGCTTTTGCCTTCTTTGCATTTGGTCAAAGCAAGCGCAAGGTGGGGGTTGAGTGCTACCACAAAAGAAGAAATTCTCGAAGAACAGTGACAAGGGTTCATGGCGAAAACAAGAACTGACAAGTTCAGTCCAACCCTTTGCCTTTTTGTTATTGACCTTTCTGCCATCTCATCCCTTAGAACAAACACTTGGGTGAGCGTCTACTAAACTTTGACAGAGCAAAGCCTTAGAGAAGGTATAAAATGTCACCTGTGGAAAACTGAAGAATATGCTTGGTGCTATAAAATCCACAGGAAAAAAAGTTACATGCACTTTATTATCCCCAAAAGAATACCATACGCATAAGAGAAAATCAGTCATGTATCAACCACCAGCCTCAGACTTAAACCAGGTTGGTGTATTTCCCTCAGGTAGATGCTGATGAAACTTAAGCAGAATCCTGACCGTGGTTATAAAGCCGGGGCCTCACCTGTAACCGTGGAGAACCTGTTCCTATCACCCGGGTCAGCAGAACCAGCATGTCCCTCCGGGGCAGTAACTCTGGGCCATTCTGAAAGGTTGGGGGGAGAAAAAGCCTTACGTCTTGTGACTCTGAAGTACCTTGCCTGTGTATGACACTCCTTATAAAAATCACAATCAAAACCTAGGGTTGGACAGTTAACCAAAACCTGTGACCGAAAACAATCTTACCTTGTTAACTTTAACTTGTAGAATTAATCTGCTTTGTTAAGTTTACACATTAGCTGTTTTATCCCATGCCTCATCTGAACAACTGTAAAAGGAGGTCATCTGATGCCCACAAACTCTCACTTACCTCATCTACCAGCAAAGCCTGGCCATTTGCTGATGATCTCAGGTGAGCATGGATCGTAAGGATCTGCAGAATCTTGACGAGAAACTCCTCCTTGTCTTCACTGTCATGACATGTCTCAGTCATAACTGTCTTTAAGAGAGGAAAGACTAAAGAAAATGCTGGAGCTGATAATGGGGCAGCACCTGTGAAAAGGAAAAACAATCTGGTAAGCATAGCTGATCTTGTTATATTCCCAAGTGTTGTAACTCTAAGCATAACTTTGTTTTATAATATTGACTGGTGTAAAATGTACATCTCAGTAGCACATAATGGATATGGCCAGCTTCAGCCGTATGTACAAACATGCTCAGTGACCCTAAGTACTTCTATGTCCCCAGAAACACCCAGTCTAAAAGGTCACTGTCTCATGTATCTGGACTTACCCTACAGAGGCAATGCTTAGCCTGTCCAAAGCAGCGCACACAGCCGGCCCCCTGTTTAACCTCTCCCCCTTTGCCACCTCATTTAACGACAGCAACAGTACGGCTCCAACAGTGACATTTCGCATTGGTTAATGGTTGGACTTGATGATCTTAAAGCTCTTTTCCAATCTAAATGATTCTATGATCCTACCCTAATGTTGTTGCTTGCTACACCAATGAGCTGGCTTTAATTACAGTCACATTAGGATTCCAAATTACTTCCAATGCTTCAATAGTGTGAAAATACACACTGTAAATGAAATCAAAACAATTCAATGGAATAAAGTAGACAGACAGGCCAAACCGAGCTTTTGTCTATGCTGGAAATACTTGCGGGCAGGGCAGTACAGGACACAAAATCAAATCCATCACACAACTAAAGTTGAAATAAAATCTATTATTTAAAGTGCATGAAGTTTGTGTGTACACTCTTGAGAATTAAAATAAACTAAAAAATAAAAATTACAGTCAATTTTACTTCTGAGCAGGAGAATCCACACAGGGATCTGTTACAATTTAGCTAATTCACTTTTAAAGTTCATTTGTCCCGAAGTTGGGGCCCATTTGCCAGCTATATTCCCCTTAAATACTTCCTACCAACCTAGCTAACCTGTCATTCCCGTCTTCAGCTGGATTCTTGAGAATGAGGTTCCTTTAATTCTGGTGCAAATCTCAGCTCCCCTCCCACCTTGAAAAAAATTAAATGGGAAACCAAAATTAATTTCGGATTCCCATTGTTAAAGAGTTTGATCCTTCCTTCTCACAGGGGCTTGGCAATGGGGCATAACAAATTCTCTTTCCTATCCTCCCGTTAGTCCAGTTAAACCTCAAGCACTAGACATCTAGGGAAAACTGTTGCTTTCTACATCCGATCTGTGCTGTCAGAGAACACCAGATTTTAAATTTCTAAGATGCAGATGAAGAGCACTGCAGATACAATACTGCAGTATTAGTCAGCTTATGTAGGGCACGGATACTGCAAAAGTAGTTCAAGGGAGAAATATTAAATAAAAAACACACTGTGAGCTCCTAGCTATTTAACAGGAATAGCTTAGGTAAAACCCTCTCCATCTCTGATGTGGGATTTTTTTTTTTTTTTCCAGTATCTCTTTGCTTTTATACTTTCTATTTTTTTAATTATTGGCCAGATATTTTTAGGCTTAAGCAACTGTCCCTCTATATGCAGCAGAAAGAAGAAAACTTTATCTGAGAAGATAAATGTTCTGTTAACAAAGTAGCTGGTATTGACCCATATGAAAAAAGATTATAAAATGTATCTTGGCATTTCAGCAGTGAATGATAAATTTTATCATCCACTTTATAATAAGGTATGGGCTCTCTTAGATTTCATGGTAACCTAAGAAACTAACCTCCACTAAATAATATTGCACAACTACACTCCTAAGAACTTTGAAAATGAGAATGTATTTATATATATTTATATTTGGGAATATAACATGACTCATCCAACAAAGTGCTATGGAGCCTACTTCCTTCCTCTTGCAGAAGTGGAAAAAAAAAGATATTCATTTAATTAAGCACTGTAGGAAATCTTGAAGGATGAGGGTTGAAAATACTCCTGCTACTTTCTGGAAATAAGCCTGAAAATGGATTCAAACATTAATGAACTTGCACTTACTATCGAAATAAATTGCATCGTGAAGACACCGAATTATTACTGAGATGTTCAGCACTGAAGTGGTGCTCAACATGGTCAATTGCTACTACTCAGCTGTGAAGATTATGTGTGCCACAGTCAAACAACTGCAGATCTGACTGGAAACAGAGCAGTAAGAGGAGAACTGAACTACTGGGGTAAGGGACCAAATGGAATCCTACATTTCCTTTAAAAAAATTATAAACCATCTACCACAGCAGCTTTTGATTGAGCTAGATGATGAACAACTCCAAAGGCTGGATGAACCATCTGTACAACTACAGTGAGTGATACCACTATCAGTACACCAGATGTTTTAAGACAGCCTAAGCCATCCCTGCCACCAAAGGAAGCAGACCTACCCTCCCCTCTTCTGTACTATTGTCTTCAATGTCATGGTACAAGTACTTGCAAACCACATTGTGAAGCACATTCTGAAAATTATCTAGATTAAAACTAACCCAGTGGAAAAAAAAAAAAAGAAAAAATCAAGAGAAAAGGTTCATTTAACTCAGATTATATTCTTGCACTGTAAAACATTGGTGCTTGCCTTCATGCTACAGCGTGGGAAAGAATTGCTTCTTCTACAACCATGTCAGAATAAAATATTCATGAACTGCAGCACTACATAGCAAACAAGCAGAGGCCACAGGCACTTCACTGCTGAGATCACAGATAACAAGCAATTATTTTGTCTTTCCACTTAGTCTCACTGAATTACTTATGCTAAGTGGTGTTGAAAGGTAGGAACTGTCCTTGGCAAAGATGAGCCTTAATTCCACTACTGTTATTTCTGTATGAACCATTTTAGGAAAAAATACAGTTATTTAATTTCTACACTTACTATACTTGTAACATGATTTCTACTACTACCACTGAAAGAAAAAAAAAAACCCTTAAGGTTTTTCATATCTATGAAGACTTATCAGATTTAAAAAAAAAGTGAAGTCTCACCTATAAAACATGATACAAACCATTAAAACTAGAACAGCTCACAGAGTTATTGAAGGGTGGGGGGACCGGTGTCAGAGGAATCTACAACGCTTTTTACCTGGTTCTCCCTTGCCTGTTCGGCTAGGAATGGTATGCACATGCAGCAAGCTAACAACTCTGTTCAGAGCAGTAGGCAGCTCTTCTTGACACCAGGATTCATCTAATTCACATTCTGGTTTCATCAGGCGCAAGGTCACATGACTCACTAAAGTACCTGGTATGAAAGAATAAAGAATCCATGAGAGGACTAAAACCAAACATTTCTTGAGGGAAAAATTCCCCAGGAACACAGACCCAAGAATTACAACAAAGCTCTGGGCAACAGCCCAGGCTGCAAGAGAGGCACAGAGAAGGAAGCACACAGCCCTGAGGCTTATAGGGGACAGCTTCCTTCACAACAGTCACAGAGGCGAGTTATGCTTGCATCCTCCAAACTCTGCAAAGGGGAGACAGTCCCATTGCGACCAACTGCTACTGAGAGGTGATCACAATGACTAGACAAATCCTTGTCTTTGGACCCAGTCCTATCCAGCAGCAAGATCTCTGGGACATCACAGTTGTCTTCCTCAGCACTGTTCCAGCATGGTTTTTCGTCGTGGCTGTCTGTGATACACAGTCATGATCCACAGCTTGTAAGAGCAAGGATTTTCACCACCCCGCCATAAAAATAATGTGCCCTGCCCTTGAACAGCAACTGCAAATACTAACCAAAGGTTTTCAGTCGAGCAGGCATGACACAGGAAGCTAAGGAAAGAAAAGGATTCTTAATCCTTGGAGCAGCCAAAGGTGATCGAAAAAGCGGCAAGAAGGAACTGATGAGACCAGGGATGTACTGGGTTAGACCAGGAGGCTTTCTCTTTATAACAGCGTCCAGGAGTCCTAGGGCTGTTTCCAGCTCATTATCAAGCTGTAAGAGAACCAATTCAAAAGGTTACCATAAAAACTTCATCAGGGGAAAAAAAAAAAAAAAAATCAAGCTGTTAAATCTAATTTCTAATAAAAGAAACAAATAGGTTACTGCCAAACATTCTCTATGCCACTCGATTTTCCTTTTATCAAAATGACTTGGGTCATGGTAGTTGCAGAGTTGGCAAAAAAGACCATTAAAACTCACCTCCTTCAGCCGTTTTCTTATCTGAGACTCCCTTTCCAGCTGTGCATGCATCAGCTCTTTCTGCTTGCTAGTTAGTTGCACCTCATCCTTTATTCCTTTCTTCTTCTTTATCTCCTGCAAGAGCACGCCATGGACATTATTAACTGGGAGCTAATAACAACATCCCCTTAACTAGGCAGAGAAGAAAGTTGGACACATTGGTTTTTTTGTAATTTACTTTTAAAACAGTATCAAAATATTCTTCCAAGCATATCACTCTTAAGTGAAGACACAAAATGGACATCAGCAGGTTAACAACACTTTAGTGTCCCATTAGCATCATAACATCAGTTTCTCCCACATTTGAATTGGCCACAAATTATTTTATGTCATTAAAAAGATCTGTCCAGGCCTTTCTACAGTGGATGGGCATGTCATCCTCCCCAGAGCAAAAGAGAAGTCAACCTTTAATAAAAGAATGCTCCACTCAACCCGGTACGTTCCCTTCCATTCACCAAATTTCTCCCCCCACCTACAACCATTGCTCTGGCCCCAGACTGAACAGAACTGCTGGCTGTCGGCAAGATGGAAGCACCTATTTAACAACCCTTACTGAAAAAGTTACACGAGATACATTGAAAAAGAGATGAAGAGAAAAAACAGATATTACCAACTAGTAAGCACACTTACAAACAAGTAGAATACCACATAAATTGATACAAATACAGATATAAGAGAAAAGAAACTGATACATACAGATATAAGAGAAGACAACATTTAGGTACTCAAAGAAGTTCAGAGAATCTTTCCCAACAGTGTACACACATATGCCAGAAGCCATGCAACTAAACAGGTGAGATCGTAGTGAAGGTTCTGACACCAGCCAGGCTTTCCTGTTCCCATCAACTCACCTCCTTCAGCTCCAGCTCAATGATTTGTTCCTTGAAGGAATAAGCTTTGTTCTCCCTCTTCATGTTAGCCTTTTTCATACTATCTTGTTGAGCACTAAGAAGGAAAAGTAGAGACAAGAATCTGGACTAAGATCCAGGCACACAAATCCAGGAACTCCTGTCCAGAAAGAGCATCTGACAAACCCACTCACTCACTGGCTAGATGCCACCAGCAATCAATCCCCAGGTGCACGGAGAAAAGAAATTACAGTCTTACCTCTGTATTATAGACTTGTCATACAGTTCTCCCTCTGGTGTCTTCATGATGGCAAATTCCTCTCGAGTAACCTGGCACAGAGCTGGATTCTCCATTGATGCTGAGATATTGCTGATGAGCTGTGGGAGCACTCTACCAGGTGAAAGCAGAGAGAGAGATCCCACTGCATTCATAGATGACTATCAAGAAAACAAAGGAAAAAAAAATTATCAGTATTCCTTGAAATTTTATCAAAAAAGTATGGCCTGTTGAGGCAGCCCATGTTATGTTCTAATTCCTAATTCCTTGTTCAGTGGGTACATGAATCATATCTAGAATTCTACTAGGTTACTGGTACACATTCTTCCCTCCTTAAATCCCAGCTCTTTTTCACCAGAGATGTTCTCTTTGAACCCACCCTTTCCCCAACTTTTAGACAGATCTCCTTCCTTATAAATTGGTTAGTACTTTTAACTCCTCCAGAAAATTCTCCTGTTCCAAAGTATTTCCCAAAACTAACACAAGGAAAGCAGAAGTTTATCACCTGGTTCTCTGGAGTGTAGGCAGTGATTCTGGGTAATATGTCATTCAGGTGTTTTGTAATGAAGTCTTTGGGATCTATCTTCATCTTGATGAGAAGGGCTGGCCAAAGACCTGGCTGGACTGCCACTAGCAAGAAGAATACATCACCATAAGAAATACAAAGCAGACTGCTAATACAATCAAACAAAATGTAAGATAAAAACCCCATACACTGGCCACGAGAGTGGCTTTATCCCTTCACTTACCTACAGAGGGATGATGGCTCACCAGCAGCATCTCCAGTGCCAGCTTTTCTGGCTCAGAGGAATCCACATCAAGCCCTGCCACACTTGAGATGACACAGAGTGCCTCATGAAGGACACGGGGAGGAATGTATATCTTTCCTAGCTCCGACAGCTCTCCCGACTCCAGCACCAGGACCTCATGAGGCAGAACCTGAGTGGACAACCTGTCATTAACACATCACACCAAGCCTTCCTGAGCCCTAGCACACTTCCCCACAGTAACACCGCACTGAATACCAACAATCAGCTCCCTCTGTCAGTACCTACAACCTGAAGTTTTCAAAGGAAAGGGAAAAAGGATAACAGTGGAACAGAAGCACAGAGATGACAGTGACAGAAAGACTAAGAATGGAGGACTATACTACATTTGGCGAGACGGGCTAAAATAAAACTAAAACAATCATTTTTGGCAAAGAGGACTTCGGAAAAGGTTGAACAAGCTGACCAGAAACAGTATATCCAACTTCTGCAGACTCATTTTACCCAGTATCTTTTCAAAAATACTTTATTCAGGCTGTATCTGTGACATGGGAAGACTATTTACAAAGTCACAGCCTTGGTACCTAATTAATGCAACGTAATCTATTATACACCTTGACATGGCACTGGCTTAGCAGCATGCCCAATAATCCAGCACTCACTGTTTCCTCTTTTTTTTTTTTTTTTTTTTTGTAATAGTTACTACTAAAGTATTGATATTACATTTGCTTTAAATAGACAACCTGAGCTATAAAGCCAGGGAAAAGAACTAGGATACCAAGAAAGGAACTAAGCACTTGGTCTTCCAGCAGGGATTAAAATAATAGAAGGACATGCAAAATTACAGCTTCTTCCCCAAATAATTTTGAATAATATGTCTTCTGTGTATACAGAGAAGAGTAGGCACACCAAAGGCACTGATACAGTAATAGAAGTAATCTAGTAAGCAATGGCATTCTAGATCATACAGCTGGAATTGAATCATCTTCATATCATGCTGTAGGCAGCAATCAAACAATTGTCTGCGCTTCTTGACTACTCACCTTGTGAGAACTGAGAACCACTTTCAGCTCCTCCAAGAGCCCATAGGCCAGTTTGTACCCTCCCAGAGAGGACAAGAGCTTCTTAACTGTTTGATGGGCCTGTCTTCGAACATGCCAGATCCGACTCAGCAGTACTGCAACAAGGGCACGGTGATACTGCCTGAAAATGGAGAAACAAACAGGTTTAGCAAGGGAGGCAGCTCTGCAAACCAACCGGACACAAAAGCACAAAGAGTTCAACATCTTGTGTAAAGTCCCAAGCCCACCCTCTCCACTGCCCACATTAACATTCAGGAATCAGACACAGATCAGTGGCAGTGCACTCTACGTACTGAACTTTACTTTCAGGCAGCCGTTGCACATGATCCAAGAGAAGGCGCTCTGTCAGCTGCAGTACTGTACACATTGCTGTGGGAAAAGACAAATATTTAAAATAGCATAAGACTTCATAAGGAAACAGATTATTTTTTTTTTTACCTAGAAACAAACAGCCAGCAAGGGGACACATTAAAATAGCTACCCAAACGGAGCCCCTATATAATCTTCTCAGTGAAGCTAAAGACAAATCCAACTCGTATCTGCCAAGAGTGGAAACAGAATCATAATTTAATAGAAATGCTGTTAGCTGGATCCCAGCAGAATTTTCTTGACCAGTATGTGTGATCTATTTTTGTCTAAGTCAACAGAGCAAACCAAACGATAAACACCACGCTCACTGCACCAGTACTGTTAATTCCTGAGTGCTGCCGAAATGTCTCCAGTGACAATAAAATGTACACCGAACTCACAAAAGTGCATAATGCTATTTGAATAGCAGCCTCGGCATTTTACCTCACACCGTCTTCCGAGCTTCAGCTGTCACTAGGCTCTTTGGTTGTCTGTCAACATTCAACCATATTATAAAAGCAGGAGTAGAAAGCCCTGAAACATGGGGTGGGTTATAACCCATATTAAATATGGTACAGGGGACTTTCAGCATTCAAGGCATCAGATAGTTTTGGGATGTTAAGCTGGATGTTTTTGCTTAAATAACCAATAACAAATTATTACACTATTTACTCCCAAAATAGCAGCATTAGTTCTGGGAGCTAACTTCCTACAGGAGCAACACAAAATTTTCCAAATCGTGCTGTTTCAGGATACCTGCAGACTTGGGAGGGAAAATGAATGGATATACACATTGCCTTCAGGAAACAGGGATGAAATTATTTTCCATTTAGAAAACTTTACCTCTTCAAAGCTTTGTACAAAAGATAAGTGAATTCGTTTCAGAGACATGATTCATGAACTCATTTTCAAAACTTTCAGTTTAAAATGTAGTCAGTAATGTTTTGTGTTGGGCACATTCCTTTTTTTTTTTCTTTTCAATTAATCTTTAAACACAAGAGAACAAAACAGAGCATAGAGACACTAATTTATAACCCAATTGATTTCCTATCTTATTACTCTTCTTCCATGTATCTTAAGATTTTCACCTACATGTTTTCTTCTCCAGCCTTATTTTACTTTTTCCCCATCTTCTTCTTAATTTTTGGCTTCTCCACACCCTTTATATTGGCTGCAACTATCTAGTTACTAACTGGGACACCACACAGGCACATTTGGTACTGGAAAGACTTTTACAGACTATACAAATTTGGAATTATAATGAACCCGAGTTATCAAACATTTAAGAAATAAATTAATTCATTGTCAAGCTTAGACTACAACTAATCTAGATGTACTTCTGAAAGAGTTG